>NW_021620970.1:9124119-9179466 GCF_004785775.1 Grammomys surdaster
GAGGGAGGGAGGGAGGGAGAGAGGGAGAGAGGGAGAGAGGGAAGGAGAGAGAGAGAGAAAGAGAGAATGAGAGAGAGAAAGAGGGAGGGAGGGACAGAGGGAGGGAAGGAAGGAGGGAGGGAGGGAGAGAGGGAGATAAGGAGAGAGAGAGAGAGAGAGAGAGAGAGAGAGAGAGAATATTATGCAAGTCTATAGCAACATATGTAAGACCTTCACTGTTCCTTCAGTCTTTCAGTTCTGCATTCATTCGGTCATTATTTAGTTTATGTCCACATTGGCCTTATCCTAGGATGGTGCTTACCAGAACTGTCTCTACTCTCACAGAACTCACCCTCACACAAGCCAATGTCATAGAGAACAGTGGCCATCTCTTTGTTAGTAGCAGGCCAGCTGATGACAGCATGCAATGGTCCCGTTGGTCGTCTCTTGCTTCCTAGAACGTGTTGCTGACAAATTCTACTGCAGGATTTCAAAAATAGATTCCTTTTAAGTGTTAAGCAGTAAATAGAAACAGCTTCATGAGTATCTTCTCTCTGGAGATTAATAATCGATAACCTGATGAAAATTTCACATTTTTATGATAGGTAAGACCATTTCTAGAGACTTTTTCTCAGTTTTTTCAATGTATTAGTCTTTCACTGCTATGACAAAATACTAACAGAAGCTAATGTTATAAAGAAAAGAGGTTTATTTAGCTGACAGTTTGGATAGTGAAAGTCCAAACTGCATGGCTAAGGTTCTGGCAAGAGCCCCTCTTGGCTGCATCACTTCATGGTAGATATCAAAAGCAGGGTGTGGGGGCAATGAGGGTGGTACAAAGCAACCCTGTCTCCCAACAGAAAGTCAGGCTTATTGCTGGTCCCACAATTTCTCCCAATCTACTGATATGACTTGGGCAGTGATATACCTCTTCACAGCCAACCACCTCCCTCACCACATCATGGACCAGGGCTAGGACATATTCAAACCACAAAACCATATTCAGACCACGATAAGATAAATATTTCACTGCAAGTCTTACAACTCCTCCAGCCCCCAAAACACACGATTCACCACTCTGGTCTTCCATGTAGAGTAACTGGATGGCATTCATCTTCCAAGGCCTTCATGATACAGGCAGAGCCACAGATGGGCCACATCTTTGAGACTATTTACTGTCATAAGTAATAACTTTCATCAGTCCAAAGGGTCCCTTCAAGCTTTCCTAGAAATAAATCTAGTATCTCACCAAAGATTTTTTAAGACTCGGTGTCTACATTACCTCTTTTATTGTACAGTATTGGCCATGTATCTGTAGGCACTCAGCTTTTTCTTTATCCGGCTGTGTCTACTCTTCATAAATTAGCATAAAATGTCTAATTTCCTACCCACTACAGCAGTAGGCCAATAGCTCTTAGTGTAAAGCTGATCATGGCTACTCAGAGAAGTGCAGCAGGAATCTTCAGTTACTAGACGCTCTTCTGTCCTGTCTGTAGCACCATAACTAATCAGTGCTTAGTATATTACAGACATTTTTTTTTCTATAATCCACAGTCCGGTAACTTGTAGGTTACCTTAACAACTGAGAGTTGACAACACGTGAACGTGACATGACACCCCAACTTTAGGACAGTCCTTGTGTTGTGGCTTGTGTCAATCACAAACATGTAAGTGCACAGGCCTTGGAACCCAACGTCCTGTTTCTATTTTCAAACCCTGGCTCTGTCACTTAGTAGATGTGTGACCTCAAGCAAACAAATTTAATTATATGTGCCTCAGTTTCCCCATTATAAAATTTTAACCCTGTGTTCTAGATTAGATACAGGACTAAGGATAATTTCCATTTGATTTTCTCTTCAAACAAATTCACATACGAGTATCTTGTGAGGGCACAATAAATTAATCAGGTAAAATACTTAGTATAGTATGTAGTATTCGGTGAAGAGTATCATTAATTCTGTTGAACTAAGCATACTGTTAACTGATTTATTCCTTAGGGAAAGGATGATCAGGGATTTAATGACAGGAAGTTGGATCTGTTCATGAAAGGCTTGAATTTGGGTTTCATTAACTTGCTGCCTGATTGAAGGGGTTCAGATTCTACAAGAGGCATATAATACCCAAGGGATACCTATCACAATCATCCTAACTGGAGCCCTTTTGTAAAAAACTTTGTGTATGAGGAATACTCTTTTGGAAATAAAGATGTCACTGCTCTCCAGCCCCTGTAATGCACTGGGCTTAGTTTTATAGATCCTCACACCAATACTGGGGCAGGTATTTATTCATTGTTTGTTTATTTATATGTGTGAGTATATGGGCCTGCATGCATGCATGCATGCATGTGTATTACATGTGTTCCTGGTTCCTATGAGGGTCAGAAGTCCCTGAGACTGGAGTTACAAAGAGTTCTAAGCATCCACATGGGTGCTGGGAATCGAACCCCTATCCTATACTAGAGCAACAAGTTCTCTTAACTGCGGAGCCATCTCTCTAGCCATTCCACTCAATTATCTAGGGATAATTTCCATTTGATTTTCTCTTCAAACGAATGGAAGACTAAGGCTAGCTGGGAACTGCCTAGTTCTTATTTGGAATAGACCTGGATCCTAGTCTCCTCAGGTGTGCAGCCTCCAGCCTGGCCTATTAAAATGTAGCCTGTTTATGACCTAGCACATCTGACATACTTGACGGATATTCTCCCTTTTCATCTGGCTGGGCCATTGTTGTGGAGCCATAGCCACACATGGACTGTGCTTCACAAAAGACTAAGTGACCCACAATCAGATGTAGACTGAAATCTCCTGTTACTGTCAAATCAGATTTCACAAAGGCTGCTGGTCTGTGCCAGAGAATGGGATGGGGGGACTTGGGATTGGCTTGAACTTTAAATAAATCAATTTATTTTGTGTGGGAGGGCCTCAGTTCATCACTGATCTTGAGAGCTGAAATGAATGTTGATCTGGTAGAATGCTTCTGTAAAAGCAAGAAAGATGCCCAAGTGCCCTGGCCATGGGTACTATATCTGGACTTAAATAAATAAATTAAGAAACTCATTTCACATAGGCCACCGGGCAGTCATGAGATGTTAATGACTTTTACTCACTGCCAACCTGGACAAAATTCAAGCCAATGACCTATGGGTGAAAGGCTCTGTATATCCCATTACCAATCCCCTGAGCCATCCAGCTGCCCCTGGCAAGGTATTTTATCATACTGAGTCCAGTCCAGTACAATAGTCCAAACTCCTGTGCCACCAGGAAATCTTCTTCTATTTAAAATGTATAAAAAGTACATCAAGGCAGAAAACCTAGTTCCTCAAATAAAGGAACAGTTTCAACTGAAAAAGAAGAAGTTTTGGAAGTAGGGGGGTATGGATGTGTGTACATGCAGACTAGAGAGTACTACCATAAAGTCCAAAGTTCCCCATCGTATTTATTCCACTGCACGTCTGATCCTGCACCTGAGCATTCAGTAAACAGGCATATTTTGGAGTTCCATTAAAATAAAGTCATTAGTTTGGCTTTAGCATTTGTATAAAGCTGACTCGTTAAACCCACAGTGCCTTCTCTCCTGGCTTGTTTTTAAAGTGTCATAAATAAATGACTTCAGTGTCCCACAAGACAAATGTTGTTTAATCATCTAATGCATTCATTTATCCTAAGCCTTAACCTCAGTCCTAAATTAAGTCTGTTGCGAAAACACAACTTCATCTAGAAACACCCATCAATCCTATATGGGTTTGATAAGCACATTTAAAAAACATAAACAAGCAGACAGTTGTCAGTCTGGGCGAAGCCCGGGCCCATCTAAGAGTTATTCACTGGCACTCATATGTCATGCCTATACCACCAACAGCATGACAGACCAGAAGAGGCTTACACCCTTGCTGAGAGTTTATATTCTGAAATGGGGGGAGGGGTGGCTGGGATACAAGAACATAAAATAGAACAGACAAATGATAACGCTCTCCCCCTTTCACACAGGACACCATTGATGTTTTTGCTTGTTTTGAAAAACTACTAATAATTTGACATTAAAATTTCATGATCACATATTTAGTAAATTGCATGTCATGCCTTTGATTAATTTTCACTTGTTCATGGTCCTAAAAGTGTGTCAAAGAGCCTGGCTGTTCAGAGCTCAGACATGAGTAATGACTGCTGAAAGGGCTAGTGTACAAAGAAATGGAGGGAGAGCATAAACGCTGGCCAAGCTGAGTGCTCGACACCTCATAACTAAGCATCTGTAGTTTGGTGAAATCTTGGTTTTGATGGGTAGCCAGTTCAATTCCAAATTCATTCTCACACCCTTCATTTGCAATGGTATCCTTCCACAGTAGAGCAAACAAAACTTTCCTGTGTTTTGTTTTGTTTTGTTTTGTTTTGTTTTGTTTTGTTTTGTTTTGTAACTGGCTTTCTTGAGTCCTGCAAAATTATTACCACAGAGCCCCGTGGGGATGTAGGATACTCCCTACCCCCATCCTGAACTTGGGCTTTACATTTTTTTTTAATAGATAAGAGCATTCAGCAAATAGCTACATTGAGAATAAACTCAAAAATTATCACCAAGGCCTTTCCTCTGGCATAATTTGTCAAATCTGCTGATAGGGAACAAATTCTATTCATAAAGATTTTATTTGGGGGGGGGCACCTCTTGTGATTTGGTAGCAATTCAATTATAGTTCCGTGAGATAGTGAGCCCAGAGAGGGAATCCAGACTGACAAGAAATATGACGGGACAGTTACAGAGTGTTTATGCAATTAAACTCTCACTGACAATACCTGCGGAATGATGAATGCGTGGGCGGAGGTGTGTGAGCACAGGCAATGCCCCACAAGTATTGCCCATTTTTCATTATTATACAACTGTTCAGATCTTTCAAGAGCAGCCTGAAGTGAGGTGGGAAAGTAAGTGCTGTTTTGCAGCACGTTAACCAAACGCTTTTCTCCCCTTCCCTCCCTCCAACGAGTCTGGATACGGCAGGTGATAAAAGAACACCTATTTTAGAAAAAAATGTTGCAAAAAGATTAAGATTTACCCTGATCTTGACATATATTAATTTTGGATACCAAAGGAGATTTTTAGCCTTTTTTTCCCCCATGCGTGCAACTTTATATCACTTCCCAGCTGATAGAATAGTGCATAATTAAACTGTGGGGTTATTCATTTTATGCAAGCCGGTGCAAAGGGCACTCTGAAAGTAAGATTTTACTGATGGTCGATTAAGAAAGAAAGGAGAAACTTAAAAGCCTTTTGTAGAGAACCACAAAAGCTTATGGAAGAGATTAATTTGGTTGGGCAGAAGCAGTGCTGCCTGCCTTGGTCTTCTGAGGTTGCAGAGATTCAGGAGAGTTGTATGACTCCTAAGTCCCGAAGGGACCATATAAGTAGAGCCCCAGATCGCTGACAATATTTTGGGCTCTTAATTTGAGAGTTCAGTTTTGGAGTGTGATTTTGATTTTTTTTTTAAGTATAAATATCCTGATATCTTGATCCAAAAAAAAAAGACAACAAAAGGAGGTACTCCCTACCCATGTGGAAGTGCTCCCCATGAGGAGGTGCTCCCCATGTGGAGATGCTCAACCCTGAAGCCTGAAGTAACTGAACAGGGAGCCAAATGCATTCCTTCCAGGGCCCAGAGCTTGGCTGGTGCATTGTGTGGTGGTGAGAGAGACAGCAAAGCCCACTTGTGACAGGGGTACAAAGGGTGGAAGCAAAATATGTATGCCTCCCTTCCAACGTGCACATCTGTTTAAATTAATGAGGTTTACTTGGGGAGGAAAGGTGATATTCATCTTCAAGCCATCATTCATTGCTTAGGACTATTGGAAAGCTGCTTTTGATGATAATGTTTTGATTTTGATTTTTGCTTAACGGTTGACGCTCCCCTGTTAACATTCTTATCCCTTCTGGGGGACGATTCTGTTTAAAGAAATCATACATTTTACATAGAAAAATTCGGTTGTGATGACAAGACCCCATTAGTTTCAGACCCTCTGTTTGGGTCTGGGCTTAGAGGCTGAGAGCCATGGCTAGACATACACCTCCAGGACTGCTTCAGAGCCGAGATTCTGTGTGCCCCTGTGGAAAGCGTTAGAAATCTAACTCACATCTGGAGACTTCATTTATATGATCCCATCCACCTACAGAATTTAGTGAAACAACTGGTCACCTCTCAGCTTTGTGCAAGAAGTAAGTTGCCTGGGCATCACTATCACTGTGAGCCACATAGAAATCACTATAACCTATAGTCTAAATATTAATTCTTACAATCATTTCTTTTGTCCAAAAAAACCTGTATTCTGTTTTATATTAAAAAAACATTTTTATCAGATGTGATAATTTTTAATATGCACTAAAATTGATAGTTAAAAATATTGTTTTCACATTACTTAGGTGTCAAAATTACATGGTGGTGTTCCTTTATTTTCAAAAACCAGACCTAATCCTGTTAATTCAAAGTGAATAACAAATAGTACTAAGACTTTTTCCCAAGTTGTTACGTTCGTTCAACCTGCTTGTGTTTTGTTCTTCATCATAATTATTTCCAAGTCAAGTCTGCACTGATTTCCTTATGGACCTGCGTACCTCTGACTAACTTAAAGAATTGAGCCGGGATAATTCACACAATTCCTCGGGGGTCATGTTCACTGTTTTTTTTCAAGGACATTTTTATTACAAAGCTGATGAAATTTGCATATTAATTCATTTCTTTCAATTTTTTAAGATTAAATGTTGTCAACATGTATCAGTGCAAGGCTCTGACAGTGCTGATGAAATGGGTCAGTCAAGCTTGAACATTTAGAGTAACGCAGCCATCTGCAGCCCCCTCGCCCCTTGTGGCGTTCTGTGCTACCACTGCAACTTGATTAAAAAAAAGTTTTATTCAGTGCAGGATATTAAAACATTATCTAAGAAATGATATGTGTTAGTCCTTCCATCCGTCTACCCGGAAAGTAAACTCAACAACAAAATGGATCCAGAAAAATCCTTGCATGTTGGGAGTTGGTGTTGTGTCCATCCTAATAAAACCACAACCCAAACGTGCACAAGCTTTCAGTTGGGTGGAAGGAACTTGGTACAGGGAACTCGAGTTTAACATTTCCTCTCTTGGTATGTCATACTAAGAAAAAGATGACGTCACATTTGAACTCTGGGCAGAAAGTGGGAGTGGGTACATGGGTATGACATAACTTCCTTCCTGGTACCCCAGGAAGTGGACCTGCCCTTCCTGACATGCTACTAAGAACATTCGAATGTACTGCTCATGTCTAAAGCACTCACAAAATGTCACTGGTGTGTTTTCATGTCTTCTCATTCCTGTCCACAAACCCAACATGAGCGTTAAGCTGTATTGATTTATCCGGTTCCAAGACAACCCAAACACATATTTCCATCAGACACTCCAATACCAAGACCACTTAAATGAAAAATCCCTTTAGTACTGTAGTGCCTTTCTATGTCAGTCTTGGTGGCCTTTCCAGACCATTTATTTCTCTGTGTCTGCTTTTTGGTCAAAGCCTCTTTGGAATGTATATTATGCCATTAATAGATTCCAAAGGAAAATTTCTTATAAAGGAGAATGTTGGCTACCTATTGAATCTGGATAGCAAGGCGTCCTACCTGATATCACTTCATTACGGCTGCCCAACTCCCATTCCTGCTGGCAGATGGTTACCACCAGGAATTTCTGCAGTGGTACACAATACATTTTTAAAAAGCATTTTCTTTTAATACAGTTTAAACATAAATATTATCAAAAACTAAGTGCATTAGAGACTCCGTTTTTGAGGTTGTTCACTTAGAGCAGTACACAGTCACTGTTGAGTTCCTAAATAGGAAAGCTTGTTTCGTAAAGTGGAATAAAATATACTGCCTCTTATGAAGGGAACTGCAGAGAGAGAGAGTGCTCTCAGGAATGGTTTTCTCTTGGTTTTGAATTAAACTCCCAAACTCATATTGCATTGAAAAATCAAAAATCAGACTTCACATTGTCGAGTTGGAAAATGTCAGATATGAAATATTTAAACCTTAGAATACAGTCTTCGACTTTGGGTTATAAAACTTTAATTTTGTGAGTTGGTAGCACTCCAATAGTTCAATATTTTTAATTCTACAAATCCATGTTTATTAACTTTCAAAGTTTAAACAGTATCACCAAGTCTATTGAAACTAAATTATTCTGACTTGTGAGAGCTATAGGGTAGCTGTAATTTGTTTTCTACTTCTACATAAGTGACAAAGACAAAAGAAAGAGCAAATAAAAAGAATTGATTGCCACAACAATCCCTTCTTATAATTTCCAAATGACCTCGAACTCAAGCTGATCATTACTTCCAGCCAACACACCATTGGCTGGGATTTTCCCATGCAAGTCTAGTGGTGTTTAATACAGGCTGATCTGGCTTAAAGGGGCATCCATAATATTAATTGTTGAGAGATCACCTATGTTCTCCCCCTCAAAAAATGCCTTGCTTTCTTTTCTGCTTGTTTGGAAAACATGAACTCAACAACAATTTTTCAAGCAGCTCTTTACCCTGTATCATGGCTGCTCTCCCTCCAATGAGTGGTCAATTCCCATAATCCCCCAGTGCTTCATCCGTGTTCCAGCAAATTCCTGACAAGGTAGGTGTTCTTTGCTTAGTTGCCGATGAGTCTTCAACACTTACCCTGTGCTAAGTGTAATGCATAGGTGAGACAGCTGTGGTGTCACGTAGAGAACACTAGAGAGGGTGACTAAGGTGCACATCAGTTCCTGATTCAGTCTCTACCAGGTGGGTTGCCTTAATCATGTCCAACACTTTGAGTCCTCTTCTCCGTCTATAAAATGGAACCAGTATTTACTCACAGGGTTCCTGGGGCCATCAAAAAATAAACACAAAAGTGTTAAAACAAAACAAAACCAAACAGTCAAAGTATTCTTTCTAAGCAGCTTAGAAGACTAACACAGCGAGTATATAGTATAGCCCCAGTGTGGGGGAGTTATCTTGTGATTTTTTTTATACTTTCATAGGTGAACAGTGGCCGCTTAGATTTGTACATTCCAATAACATGTCCACAGCAGCGGCTGTCGACTTCAGGATCCAAGTTAGATTATCCAACACAGTTCTGATGAAATCCATTCCTCCACCTAACTTAATCTGTAGATAATTTAGTTTGCTGCCAGTGAAGGAAAGTGCATTTGCTGTAAACCCAAACTCCTGGTTGCTAGCAAGAAAATTCAGTCTGCTTTGTTTATTGCTTTTGTTTCATATATAATGTATATGACTCCATGGTGATTTGTTCGGGGAAGAGAAGCTCAGGGGTTCCCTTTGCCATCTCGACTCTCCTGAACATGTGCTACAAAAGCATTACTTACTTCCGAGTTACCCAAATCAACTTGAAGTGCCAAGCTTCTCTCCCAGGAGCCGTTTTCTCTGCCTGTGTATAAGCTTACAGCTATGTTTCTTTCTGTAATGATACGACCACAGACGGGTCTTTCCTGAGCTTTAGAAAGCCATGTCTTTCTTTCATTTCAAGTTTCTGAAATCAACCACTGCCTGTTAGGACCCACAGTCCTTCAACTTGAGAATGCAGGAGACTTGTCCAAAATAAAAAATCTTATCATCACCCCTGGGTATCTGCAGACATGGTGACACCATTGAAGCTTTTCTAAGATTTCTATATCATCTAACCAAACCTGAGTCTGGTGTCCTGACATACAATGTTTCTGCTTGAATTCTAATCTAAATTTGCCCTTGGGGAGCTTGAAATCGTATAGCCAGAAACTAGAAGGCACCTCCGGTTATCCGGTTATCAGATGAACTTTGTCCTTGATCGGGGTGATCAGCACATAAGACGAGAAAACACTTGTTCTCCTTCATTTTTGACATATACATTACTTATAAAGGATGGGAGGAAATGGGTGGCTATAAGATTATGGCACCAATTTAAACCAACGTCCAGTCCTTTAAAAATGCCAATTAAAGAAGAAGCACCCTCATTCTCCAATAATAACTCAATCAGAATCTTTACTTGGTGTTGTCACAGGGTGATGGGAAGATAAACTAAGATTCCAAACAACTGTGGGAACGTCTACTTTTAAATCCCAAGATAGTGCTAGTAGCCACAGCTTCATGGTATCCATCAGTACACCACAAAACCAGAAACTTTATGTAAGGAACTCGCAAGATTAATAGTTCAAGCAGGAATGAGGGAGGGACTCACAAAGCCCCTCCTCTAGCTAAAGAGCGATTGGCAATTGGTGGCTGATAGAGGAAAGAAAGTTCAGTTTTCTTCAGGGATATGGACCATGGTAGGTTGCCATGACTAGTGGATGACTCTGTACCCACAAACATACAGGAAATACTAACCAGGCTAAGTGAGTTACTTTAAAAATAAATAAAAGGGCATGAAGGAAAGTGAAGAGTCTTTGAAGGGGTCCAGGAGAAGTATTATGGGATAAGGGGTAGATATGATCAAAATATATACATACAAGTTTCTTCTGTGTCCCATTTAGATATGGACTTTAATATATGGCCGAATGAATGTCGATGCATGAGACTTCAATGAGAGATATAGTATTGCTTTTTAGATTTTTGGCTAAGAGCAAATAAATGAGAAATGTTTAGATACAGCAAAGAATCTAGTAAATGCTTGAGTAGTCCTCACATGGTAGGGCGATTGGCTACCCTTGGTCTTCTCTCTTCAGTGTCATTGAAAATGGGTAGACTATGACTCGTGACTAAAAGACCTTCCTATTCTGGGAGAGTTCTCCATGCTTCCTGTTTAAGAAGAATGCCTCTTCTGTGCTAAGTGGCTGAGATCTAAGTGTCTCACCATTTACAAAGCCTCCTGTTCAGCCAGTCAGGCTCCCCATGAAGAGTTGGAACAGACCCTACCCTCAAGCATCTGGGGCTCTAGTGAGACACTGGAAAACTCAATCCCAGTAATGCCAGCCAGGAAAGAACGGCAAGGCAACAAGAGGCATTGATGGGATGATGCCAGACTTTCCAAAATTGAGGTAAATATTTCAACATTTTCATTCCCGTGTTCTCCCAGAAGTTAGTATAAAAGCTCCTTTGGAATCATATTATTCATATATGGCTTTTGGCCACCAACTGGGTGATTTGTGTGCTCTTTTGAAGGGAAGGGTCAAGTCTTAGGTATGTCATTTCAGATGACCAGCCTTTTCTCAGTAGACATGTCATAGCCAAGCTGGCTTCTGTCCAGCTCTCAGAAGGTCCGTGGGTAGTACAGGCGACTTACATTGTAGAATAATGTTAAGCACCCCAAAAGGCATATTTTTAGAATTTAAACTCTTTTCTCCATGCTAAGTACCCAGGTTCCACCTTGCTTTGTCAGGTCATTCTGAGTTACCAACACATTCCCCTAGATGCTGGCTGTAAATTCTTCTTTGTGACTTTTCTTCATCGGGCTCATTTCCCAAAGAGACCATATGTATTCCAGTAGAACTTCAAGAAAGAAGGTTTATAAAACTATCCGCTGTAACTTGCTATTGTAAAAATGAATAGAATTGATCTATAACCAAGAATGGCCTATAATCAATAATGAAGACTTACTAAGTCAGTTATGCCATCAATCTAAAATACTATGCTGCCATTAAAAAGAGTGGTGAATATGTGTATGTTAAAATATAGCATTTCCCAAGCAATAAGCCAGAGAGGGGCAAAGGGCATTACAGTTTATGTGCACTGATGTCACTTGTGCACAGATAGAAAACATCTACTGATATCTATCATGGCTTGCACCGCATGCATCCTTCTGCAGATATCCAGAAATACTGGGGCAGAGCTTGCCTCTGGGAGAGATTTGGAGTTAGAATGGGGAGGGAGATTTGTTTTCTCTCTATACCCTTTGGCACTATTTGAAATTTCCTTAGCATCGAATAATGTGTATTAACTTTTCTGAACATTTTAATTGTTAGAAGATGTGAACATTTAAAAGCCAGTAATATATATTTAAGATAAATACCATCAATTAGTATCAAGTACACATAAAAAAGAAATCATTCTAAAATTATTCTTTCATGTTCACTACTTTCTTTTGTGATGGAAACGTTTCTGTTGAATTAGAAATTCACATTTATAATACATCTGCATTTCCCGAACTGAAGAACAAGAAGAGCTTAGAAAATAAATGAATTCCACAGGATCACTAAGCAGTTAGCCCCCCACACCCACACCCACAGCCTTGCAGACTGGATAGCCGCCAGAAATGCAGCTGCCTTCATGGAGGAGGAGAAGGAGGAGGAGGAGGAGGAGGAGGAGGAGGAGGAGGAGGAGGAGGAGGAGGAGGAGGAGGAAGAGAGCAAAAATAAGTATATCCTCTGGCAACAAATAGTGTTTCCTGTGAAGTGGGCATGCTTAGAACATTCCATGCTGAGATGCTTCACCTCAGCCAGAGTAATTAGAACTATAATTCAGATCTGGGATTCTTCTCCCCCACCCCCTCTGAGGTTCTACAGCTTATGAAGTCAGCAGAATTCGGTTATTAAATCATAGCCTACCACTAAGTCAAAGAGGGTTTTCTAAGTGTAGAAGGCAAGGAAACTGGGAGCACCAGCCAAGCAGTCCCGTGAGTGAGGCGATGAACCTATCCACAGCCCAGCTAATGACCTGGTTTAGAGACATAGCTCATATATTCCAAATAACAGAGGGGAAAGAATTCCAAATAGCTTAACATCATTAAACCCAAAATGCTATTGGATCCTTCCTCTGTGGCATCATAAAGCTCCTTCTCCAAGTGGAGGGAGAGATGTGCCTGCCATAAATCGCCCAAAGTTTATGCCACCCTAGATGCAAACTTCACACTAACTTGCTCACTCTGGGGAAGGTTCATGGGTTCACTTTGTTTGGGGGATTGCCTTGGTTTTCTTTCTTTCTTTTTATTTATTTATTTTTTTAAGCAATAATAGTCTTTGTAGGATGGCTGCCGTGTCAGCATTTATCTTGAACCTCGTGGATATGAGTTCTGACTGGAGTCACCTTTCTGACAAGTGTTATTGTGACTGTGTTTTATATCCCTGTTCAGAATGGTTTCTAATGGGAATGCTCTGTCTACCTCGCTGCCTCACACTAAATTATAGATGGCACAGAGACAGGGCAAACTGCATGTGAGTGCAGAGCTCCACTCCTCCGTGATGTCAGTGCCCCCACCCCTCCTGTGCCTGGAATCAAAGCGGGAAGTGGAGATATGCAAAACATTTGTGCTTAAAAATAATGTTCTGTCAGTTATTAAACAAGTGATATTTCATTTAATCAGCTCAGGGGATTATTTTAAATGAAAAGGCAGAGAGGATGATTTTATTAACACATTCCTGCCCTAGAGTACTACTGTAATAATTCTTTACCTGCCTAAATTAAAAAGTTATAATTCAGCCTGTCTACAGGAAGAAGTTCTGGGTGATTGGATTTTATTAGTTCTTTGATTTTTAGCTTCTCGAGAATGGAGGCGAAGCCTGAAAGGCTTTCCTATAGCCTGAGAGTGTCTAAGCTACTTCATAAATCAGCCTTCTCTGGCTTGTGTTGGGATGGGTATTCTGAACACTGCAGTTCTTGAGTCCATCTCACCAACCCACTTGCACATTTGAACCTCACTGCCGTCCAGTCAGTTGCTTATTGACAAAAGAGATGTTAACAACTTGACTCCTGTACAAATGTATTTCCCCTTGTTATATACAAAGCATTAACTTGGATGGAGAACAAAGGAGAGAACGTAACCACATAGATGGTCCCACAGATAACAGGGGAGATACATACATCAGAGCAAAGACTACAGGGATGGTTGTGGGGTGAAGAATGAAGGAGAGGAAGAGAGGAACTGGCTGGAAGCTCCCGTGTCTACCCTGTCACAGGCGAGGAAGCAGAGCCATAACCCACCTTTATGGCCATGGCACTGCACAACTACAAAGCATCATGCCTGCCTCTCTGTGCTGGGAAGCCACACTGCGAGGCTAAGGGCACCTTTAACGTTGTCCTTCTATAAACGACAGAACTGAAACTGGAGAAATTAATGCTTTTTGCCTGATCATTGATCTCCTGATTTCAACCTGAACTTCCAAGCTGTCCTCATGAACGCTCACACTGATTGCACTGTGTCCATGTGTCCTTCCCATGTCAGCTGTGCACACTCATGTGACAACTGAGAATGGGCTAAAGTCCCTGTTCCGAGGGTTGGTGCAAGTTTTCAGCATGAACCTTGACTCCAAAAGAGTAAAGATCGTGCCTAGTGCAGAATCCTCCATCAGATGCCGGGTCTTAGGCTTTCCATCAGAGTCATTTGTTCTGACTTTTCTTGGGGAATAGGACACTGTTGCAAGAATTTCAGTTCACATGATGTTCAGGTGCCACACCACTCTCAGCCATTTGACTTGCTGGTTCTCCAGGGAAAGAGCTGCAGACAGCTCCTTAAAGGCCAACTCCTCCACTCACTCACTTCACTCACTCACTTCCTTACTTCACAGACAGTGTCTGAGTACCCACAAGGCTGACTCATCCTCTACTCAAAAGGTCAATATGTGTGTTCGATCCACACTCCGTGCACAGAGATCTCTACCGGGTGCTTTGAAGGGTACGAAGGTGGATGAGAAGTACTGGTCTGTAGAGGATCTCCCCACCTCGTAATAGAAGCACATACATTGATGGGTATAGGAAGGAGACAGGATGCAAGTGAGCCATTGCAGAAGGAAGGAGAATATCAGTGAGCATCTGTGCAGAGGAGGCTCAACAAATACAGAACGTTCTGGAAAAGTGCTTTCAAGGCGCACCCTCAGTGCCTCTCAGAAATGGCCTCTCTACAGACCCATATTAGCTTCCTATCCATTCAAATTCTCCTCAGATATGCACAATAATGTTGGTCATCTAACTATTGCTGCCGCTCAGTCTCAAACTTATCCCTGTCCCTTGGACAGAATTATCTTGGCCGTATGAAGAGGGAATTCAGCCAAGAATACAATTGGTGGAAGAGTGCTTTTCTATTGCGTTTGGAACAAGCTCCTATCATTTTCACTCATTTTCAGAGCTTGGGATGGATCCGTCCAGTTGGAAAGAGCTCAAAACCAATTTCAGTGCAGATGCAAATAATCCTAACAAATTATTCTATAAATACTTCACAAATAGCAATACTTTGTGAGGTTAATGGCTCTTCCTTATCAAATAAGGAAACTGAAAAACACAAGTTGGATCATGTGACAAAAGCAGATTGATTCTGCATCCAGAGATCTGCTTCGTTCCTCTGGTCAGCAGAACCACCCTACACAGAACCTCAGAAGAAACTAATAGTCAGCGGGCTAGCTTGTGGTGCATAGCAATTCCTACTTCTGTAGAAGCAACTGACCATTGCCCAGCAACTGGTCTAGACTGTGTGTGTGTGTGTGTGTGTGTGTGTGTGTGTGTGTGTGTGTGCGCGCGCGCACGCATATGCGTTTGTGTGTTTGTCTACGTGGAGATAGAAATACAATGCTAATCTTCATTTGCATCAGAAGAGGATTCTTGGTTCTCTCTGGGCAGGGCTCCTCCCTGCTACAGCTGATCTTATAAATCAGGACTGAGGGAGCCAGTGTAAAACTTGAAGCACCTCACCTTCTTCAAATTTCAGCCATAGTTGATAACTCTATGTACAAGGTTTCAACCCAGAATCTTCTACAGAACATATCATGTATGGTCTTATATTATTTATCTGACTTTCTGGCTGACTTAGGATTTTCAATTTAACAAAGTAGAAAATGAACTATGAACTCTATCTACAATCGGCTTATATTCTATGGAAATCACATTAGATAAAGGAAGAAAAAATAGAATTGGGTGGTAATTGCTTTAATATTTAATACCAAAAACCTTAGAAATTACAGTTAAGAGTCAAGTTTCAATCAACAGATATTGTGACATTAAAAAATTCACATGGTCTTAATGCTTCCACATTAGAGTCTTCTTTTCTAGGCAAAAAAAAAAAAGGCTAAAACTTCACAACTATAATGAGCCATATATAATAATAAACTTGGAGTTCATTGCCAAGCACTGTGCCTGTTCTGAATAGTTCACTAAGTCTTAGAACATACTATTGATACCATTTTACAAACGACTAAGAAGTCTCCAAAATCTTCATTTGTCAAGATCACACAACAGAAAGCAACAGGACCAAGATCTGAGTCTGGTAACCTGAGCCCTGTGCTCCCCTTTACCATCCTGCACAAGCTCAGAGACCTCACTCTGAGTCCCCAGAGCTGATAACACCAGACCAGTTATTTACTGGCTAGGTCTCCATTGCTTTGTCTACACAATCAAGGTGATAATACCCACTTCAAAGGACTATGCAAGGATGAAAGGAGATCCTGGGGGGCGGGGGGAACCCAAAGTGAAATCCCATTTCATGATCAGGGGAATGACCAGGTAAACTGAGAGGGCCTGTGAGAGCAGTCTAAACTGACCAAGCAGACAGCTAACAATCTGAATGTGTGTAGGCACATGACATGTGCTGTGTGTTCATATCATTTTATATCCGCAGATAACTTCATTAGACGTTTATAGTCTTCTAATTATTAGAGGAATTTTAGTTAAAGGTAATTGTAGAAGTTGGGTGTAGCTCAGTAGTAGAATGCTTGCTTAGCATTTAGAAGGACCTGAGTTTGATCCCTGGGAATCATTAAACACACACACACACGCATGCATGCACGCACACATACACATACACAACATAATTAATTGTTTAGGCATGAACTTGACAATTTAACATAGACTGGAACGGGCAAGAGGTCTAGCTGTGATTGTAGTTAAAGTCTTACTTTGCATCCCCACCCCACACTCACAATGGATTGGATAAAAGAAATTTTCAAATATAGAAATGAGAAGCAGTTCATGCATAAAGCATGATAGCCTGAAGCATATTAGATCTGTTTATCTCTTTGTTTAAAATGAATGCTACCTGGTACAGTTTACATAACATGGCAGGGATCGGCCTGATAAGTGTTTGCATCACCTGGGGAACACACCGGCTCATTTCCTCAACACCTTTCCGCATGACTAGCTTGCCAGCAAGTGTAATAGCAAACAAAGTTTTAATAGGTCAAGAGCAGAGTAACCGCTCGCATTAGCAGGGGGGTGAGCGGGCTTGACGTGTGCGGAGGCTAATAACTGACACTTTCAGCGTGTGGTGTTGAATGCTGCTTAATGGGGAAGTTTAAGAAAGGAAAAGGCTTCCAGAAGAGCATGCCATAACTTCTAAGCCATGGGTAGAAGGGAGAAGAGAAGAGTGTCACGACAAATCCACACATGGAGATGTGGGAGCCCTTGAAACCAGGTGGCTCAGACATCATTTCTCCTGTCACTTGTCTGCTTTTCAAACTAACAGTTAACCTGCTATTACGCTTAAGGATTCAATGGCTCTCTGCTGTCTCAAAGGTTGTCCGAGCTGGGCGAGGCCCTCATTACTAGCCTGTTGTTTAAGTGAAACCGCCGCATAGTGACTGAGGCTGGCACAGCACATCAGTTTTACTGGAAGCTGCAACAAGACAGATACACGCACTATCTGTTTTAGAACCTTTTCTGTGTACCAGGAAGGGAGAAAGAAACCTTCCGAGCAACTTCTTATTCTCTTTCTCGATTCCTTGTGTTATTATTTATGCAGTTAGTAGGAGCTACCCCATTCATAGCCAGCCTTCCTTCCCCCAGCAGCACACACAGTAATAAGTTTGGGTACAGTTTCAAGTATGTTGAAATGAATAGCCAGGCTGCTAGCCCTGGCTTTGGAAACCCATAAATGGCAGAGGAAGCCCAATATTGTATTTATCCTCTCCACATTACTAAGAAGGAGGGAAAAATCTGCTCCTGTATTCAAACAGAAGAATGGACAGACTTTCCTTTGTTGAAAATCTGTGTCCTCTGTAGGCGTGCTATCATTGAAACCTCTTTAATAATACAGGGTGGAGAGAAGCTATGTAGAAAAAGAATTGGAAGTTCATGTGAGTGCTTCTTAGACACTTCCCACTGTAGCAGATGGGAAACTTTGTCAATATGTATCCTGGTTCCTGAGGGACACAGATCAGTAACTGAATCACAGGTAAATAGATAGATTAGATATGGCGGTGGCGGGAAACGCGTGCTGGAAAACAAATCCACAAGAACAATTTTACAGGGCTTGCCTTCTATTTTCATAAGGAAACTAAGCCAAATAATCTGACAAGGGCGGAAATCAAATCATCTGTCAAGTTCCTCTACCTTTCATTTATCACACAGTTTAATACCGTAATGAAAAACAGCAAATGAAAAATGAAGTGAATGACCAATGAAAAATGCATTCTCTGAGGATATAGTGATGTGTTATTAGCCTAAATCCTGCAGCCCTGTCCACGGATCCCTGCCAGGGGAGGCCCTGTGGCCACACAATCCTTTTCATTCAAGTATAACAAATCCCGGAATGACATTAACGCTGCTGTTGGGAGAGCCCTCCCTACATAAAAGCTCCCCTCTCCTTCCTTCCTTACATTTCTTTATCCCTTCTTTACATCACAGTGTGAGCTAGCCAGGGTTCTTATTACAGACAGAGGCCTGGAGATGTGGCCCAGGGCAGTGAAATGCAGGGGCGGAGAGGTGGGGGCTTCCGACAGGTCGAGTGAGCCCATAGAAACAGAAAACCAGAATAATTCATCTGTCCAGCACCCGAAGACAGAAAAGTCGGGGTCTAGACCTTTGTGTTCCTTATGAATCTTGCTGGTCCTCATAGTCCAAGACGTACATACCCCCTAAAATGGACACTGGGTGCTCCATATGTAAAAGAAATAAAAAAAGAACTCAGGGTGATTTTTAAAATCTAAATAACACTAGCTAATATTCAGAGTGCTTCCTATGGGCCAAGCATTTTCAAAGGACTGTATTAACTTATTCGACCCTCTGGTATTTTTAAGAGTGGATGCTATTATTAATACCATTTCCATGAACCAATGGATCCTAAGAGCCAAGAATGTAACCCAGAGTTCCACACCCAAGAGCTGGTAAAGCTAAGAATCGGTGGTAATCTGCCAGATCTAGAACCTTTTTCCCAGACGCTACCTCTTAGCGTCTCTTAAATCTAAAGATGAGAGTAAAAACTCACTTGGAGGAAAAAAAAATGGTGTCAGACTCTTGTTTATTGTTGGAAGAAGAAGAAAGCCACGTTTAAGAAAATAGTTTTAGAAACAGCATGGAAAAAGCTCCAATTAAATAATCCCACCAACTAAAATAAAATGTGATTTATCCTTGGTCCTCCTGTCCAGACAGTGTATGCTCAGAGAAGAGATAACATTTATTTCACACAGTGGTACTGTCTAACAGATTGTGGGTACTCAAATCATTCTCCTGCTTCTAAACCAAGATGATTAATAAGGCAGAATATATTTATTTCTAAGGAGCAGAGGCACTGGTCCTGATTTAGACAGTTTGGGCTGGTTGAGCCTCAGCACAAAAATGACCTCTATATAATTAGGTTGGATGCTAGTGGAGTAAAGACTTGAACACAAATGGTTCTATTTTGACAAGCAGAATTCAAGAGTGGCTGCCTTCTTCTTCTTCTTCTTTTCTTTAAAGGGGAGTGATGATTATTTAATATTTGTTGAGTGCCAACAGAGTACTCGGCACCATGCAAGACCCAGGGACTGGTTGTCGGAAACTGCCTGAAGGGAAATATCAGCAAATTAAAACCCACAGAATCCAAATGAAGGCAGCTGAGGAATACCTGAGGACAGGAAGAGGTCTTTGCCTGTCCCTGAACAACAGCGAAAACGGAAGTGAGAAGCGAGAAATAAAAAGCTTCATGGTTCAAAATACGGGGATCCGGTCTCGTAGACAAGAAGCTTTGAGAGGGAATCCCCGTGCAGGTGTGAGTAATAGAAAGGGCGGAAACAAACGCCAGGTAGCAAGATGGAGAACAAGAGAAAGAAGAATAAAGAACAACAAAGATAGCAAGGAGCATGTCAGTCTTTCCTTGGTCCTTCCAGAGAAGAAGGCCTGGAGGAAAGGCAGCAGAGTCCGGAGTCAGATGTCAGGAGCACCGCAGGGGTTCCCTAGAGCTCTGTGGTCCTCTGTGTGGTGCTTGGAGCACCAGGGGTCAACAAGTAAGTCTGGCTCCTTAGGAAAAGCACAAGATAGAGGCTTCGGCCTGAAGATGCAGTCCTCAAAGCTACAGAGAAAACAGTTCTCAACAAGGGCAGGTGGCTCTCGCGGGGCAAGCTGGAAAGAGAAAGAGCAGCAGCTGCACACAAGTACAGCCTTCTAGCTTGCAAAGCAATGCCAACATCCACAGGAAACACCCGTCCTTGAGGCAGAGCCCAGGGCTGCCCTCTCGCTGATACAGGTGGTATTCTGGAAAGAACTCTGCTTCCCTGTGGCAGGATCAGAGCAAACTAGAAGGACTTAGGGGCTCTAGAGTTCTTTGAACGAGTCCCCAAAATCATGGATAAAAGGAAGAGCTAGTAGGTGTGGTACATTTTGACTTTCAAAGGACTTTAAGTAGGAGAGAGGGAGAAAAAAATAATAATCCTTGCAAGAGGCTATTATGCAAAATTGGTAACCATAGGGCAAGTGTTAAAATTCTGTTACATCTTAAAAACTAGTTAAGAGATGGAAAGAAATGAGAAGGAATAAAAGGCCATTTCTTTCTGTAGAAAGAGGTTAATTGTGGAGAGCCCAGGGGAGAACACAGATACCGGCTTTATTCAGAGTCTTAATAATGACCTGGAAGAGGAAGATGAAAAGAGAGATGGTGAAACTTGTTGATGAAAAGGAATTATTTAAGGCTGTTTGAGTCATGGAAGGGTCTGAGAGAATCTAGAAAACAGACACGTGGTAAGGAAAAAAAAATAACGAAAATTAAAAATAACTCAGCACGTAGAGATTCAGCCAGAGCTTTAGAGGACAACATACCCCTCCCCTAGGAAGATCTGTCACTGCAACCTGTGGCCCCTGATGATGTTGCCTGGGGACAGTCCTTTTGTGTGGGATTAGCTGAGAGTTGGGACGAGTCATCATGGAGACAGTCTTATATGGTGTCTTCCACTGTAGGACTGGAGTACCACAGTGTTGCATCTGTTCTTGTTACAACGTAAGAACAATGGTCTGTAGCTCTACAAGAGCTGAGATCCATTACTGATGGGAAGTGCATTAAAATGTCCAAATGAGAAAGCATTGCCTCTGTGTTCATTGACTGAATTAGTGGACATTTCTCTGAAGCACTGCATCTCTATGTTCTTTTCTTCTGCCTGCCTTTGACACGACTGAAGCTCTCTTCTCTTCCCCAAAAGAGCTGCTTTATTTCTACAAATGCAGCAAGGCAAACCCCCGAGTGTGTGAGTCAGGCATTGTCCCCTGGAGAAAGGTGGGTGTTCATGAATAGAAAGTTAATCAGCCTCCTATAAGATACATCCTAGCTATTTCAAACGGAAAAGAAACATTGTCCCACCTTGAAGCCTGGTGAATATTATCACAGGAGCCAGGAGAGGCAGCGGAATTCACACTCTGCTCCTTCCCGCCCCTGCTTCCCCATCCCTGGTCCTCTGGAGAACAGATCCCACCCTCTGAATAAAAGAGGGCAGGGGTTAGGCTCCTGTGGTGGCAGAATTGAATGGTGGAAGAGACTAATAACGGAAGTTGAGGTAAAAGGGTAGATGCCGTGAGAAACCTTGGCTAAGATTGCTTTCTAGTCTAGGACATACTTTCATGTGCCCGCTCTCTTTCTCTAAATTCTGCTCTTGTGGGAGCCACTGATCCAGTCAGTAACTAGACAAATTTGCTCAACAAATGGATTTCAAAATAGGAAGTATTAGTTGCCAATAAACACATATGAAATGTTCAGCACCCTTAGCCAGCAGGGAGATACAAGGTAAAGCTATACCGAGGTTCCATTTTCTTCCCCATTTGGAATAGCTTTTGTCAAAAACAAAACAAAAATAAAAACAAACAAAACCAGGAAACAATGACCCAAGGAGCTGGCTCTGCACTTAAGATCACATACTGCTATTGCAGAACACCCAAGATGGTTTCCTAGCACCCATGTCGGGTGTAGCTCACAACTGCCAGTAACTTCAGCCCTGCAGGAGGGCATTGATGTCCTCTTCTGATCCTCACAGACACCTGAACTCTCATGCATATAACCTACAGAGAGAGAGAGAGAGAGACAGACAGACAGACAGACAGACAGACAGACACAGAGACACAGACACAGACACAGAAAGAGAGACAAAGAGATGCATACACAGAGACAACACACATACGCACACCCATGCACTTGAGCACACACACACACATGCTTCCGTGTGCACGAGCACAAACATATGCATGAGCACAAACATATGCACAGACATACACAAGACTAAAAATAAATCTTTAAAAAAAACAACAAGCAACAAAAGCCTATGAGGGTATGTGAGAAAGGAGAGTCCTTATGTATCACTGGTAGGAATATAATTCTATACAACCACGATGAAGGATTCTTAGAAAACTGTAACTGTCATGCCCTACACCGCCATTTTATAGAGAAGAAAACTGAGCCCCTGACAGGCTCCTTACTGGCCTCAGGAGCAGGGCTGGAATGCCATCTCCATGTTCTAACTACAAACCATGCTCTCCTTCCACTTAACCAAATGAAAGAATAAAGAAAACACCCCTGCTCTTCCCTACATATGGGATAGTGTAATTAATATGGCCTGTGCTTTCTGCAGGCCTGCCTCTGCCCTCAGTCTCCCACCCAGCACCTGTACCCTTCACCCAAGCCTGGAGCATTTCAGGCAAATGGAAATGCAGGCTTTTACACTCACACACATGTTAGCAAGAGCAACCCACTAGAGAGATGTGTTTACACATTCAACATTCCCTTTAGGAAGTCTGTAGAGATTTTGATTTCTGTTTGCACTCATAGTATGTTAGTGATTTTCATATTACATTAGCAAATTTAATCTCTGCTAATGAGATAGGAAGATATTAACACAATGAGGTTTGATTTAACAACTTTCAGACTTGGGTGGCAAAGGCAGAATTTGCAAGTGAGCACCAATTCCAATCTCTAATTGAAAAATAAATCAGAATACAGAGATATCTGTAGTTCCCGGATTTCAGGTCTTGATTCAAGCTGGGGGGTGGGGGGAGGAGAAGGGCAGAGGGTTTGTATCCAAGAAATCTGTGAATAAGGAGACACGACCTGAGGAAGCACTGTTTGATCTGAGATCTCAAGATGTCCTGAGTTGGAGGATCATGTGGCTTCCTATTTGCTAGATATTCAGCACCTAAAGAAAGGTGGGTGTTGATATCAACAGTAACTGTCAAATCTCCACTATTCAACCAAGATGGTGTTCTCCCTCTTGGGTTCTGCCCCTAACTTCTCTCTGGCATGTAGAAAACCAACAAGGAGACACATTGAATCCACATGACCCCACAGAAAGCAAAATGAGTCCTGTCTGTAAGTAGAACTGGCCCTGGGCACACTGTCCTCCCCTTGGAGTTTTCCTGGGAAACTCGGGACTAATTCCTATACTAGTTTTCATTTACTTCTGGTTTCTCAAATACACTGATTTAAAAGAGGAGGCAGGGTCTGGAGAGATGACCCAGCAGTTAAGAGCACTGGCTACTCTTGCAGAGGACCTGGGTTCAGTTCCAAGCACTCACATGGTAGATCACAATTGTCTGTAACTTGAGTTCGAGGAGATCCGGTTCCTCTTATGGCCTCTGCAGGCATCAGCACGGAGATACAGGCAAACAAAATACTCATCCACATAAAGTAAAATTAATTGCTTAAAAAAAAACAGTTGGAAATACTTTAGAGCCATGGTAGTATGCTAGAAAATGGGATACATTTTATAATCAAAACGACCCTTTGATAAATACTTAAGAAATATATAATCTAGCTCATCGTATGAGCAGATATTCCCCAATGCTATAGCACATTTCCATTTCTTGGATTATAACCCAGCTCTAAGTGCAGACACAAACTATCTAGAATAACAGCTCCCACGGTTCCTCTGGGGGGAGAACATGTAGTCCAAACTCATCTTTACAACAGAGGTCCCCACCTACTTTTTAATTTACCAGATGATGCTTTAATGCTGTCATATATACATGTGTGTACTGTTTAATTACCTTATACCTACATAGTAAACATTTCAGATTACCTTATACCTACATAGTAAACATTTACAGAGGTAGAATTAATATAATTTTGAAAATATTTTCATAGAACAGAATGTCAGATGACAGGAGGAACGATTTGAATTTCATCTCTGCTCAGAAGTGCAACACCATCTTCATGACAGCCGGCTAGACAGAAAGCAGTAGTATTGGTCTCAGGGGTCCCAGGGGTCCCAGGGTCCCATAGGCCAGAGTTGGGACCTTTTGAAAAGTGACCAGAAAAATGCTTTATAGATACTAATGTAGAGGAACTTTCCACATGATAGGAAACTGGACCAAAAAATAAAAGTGTATGTGTAGAACGCTGTTTCCTATATGCCCTTCTGCGAGATTCAACCAAGACTACAACTTCAAAGACTCTTTTGATAGAAAAAAGATGTTTTAATTCTCACATTTTATGACAGTACTGCAGGATACTTACAGTTGACTGACTGTAAGTCAGGACCAGGATACTGTCTCATAGGAAAAGAAATTCTAGCTTGCTCCTGCCATCTGCCCTTCCCCCACACACACACCCCACACACACACCACACACACACCCCACACACACACTTACTATTTCCAGCCAAGGATGTGGACAGGCAAGAAATGGGTTAAAGGAAAAGATGGTGAGAACCCAGCAAGCACCATCATTAGACCCCACCAGGGTCCCTCACATAAGGCCTGTGACTGGAGGAAGGAATATTCCCATGGTCAGGTGCCTGCTCACCCCAAAGCTGTAATAAAGAACGTAGACCTCCCAGATCTGCAAGGCTGTTTAGGGGAGATGAAGGGCCAGGGAGAACCAAGTCTGGCTTCCACCCCATTGGGCAAAGACTCAGCCAAAGGAAGTGCCAGGACACTGTCCTGACCCACTTCGAGCCCTTCCTCTCCATTTATCCCCAGCAGAAGAGATACAAAAGCATCACTATGGTGAAAGGGAAAGTTAGAGAAGCATTCTGGAAATTGACATGCAAATAAGCACTCCAAGTACTGGGCTTTGTTCTGAAAATTCCCATCATTGGGAGATGTAAAAACACCAATCAGGAAAGAGGCTGGGCTGGGAAGGACCTGGTAGGTTTGTAGTCAGAGTGTCCTCCTTTGAGAGACTCTCTCTGTATCCCATCCCAGCCTGAGCTGGCACAGGTAAAACTAAACTAAACATGTCTCCACTGAACAACTGAAAGGACAACAGGCCTGAAAGGAACTGCTCTGGGACAGTGAAAGTCACCACACTTGCTTCCTGGTCTCTGAGTCATCCTTGCTGCCACCAAAGCAATAAGAAGTCCAGCCAGGGCTCATAAAGAAAAGCCAAATATTTCACAAGGACAAAAGCAACTGTCTCTCTGAAGCTCGCTTTTGCATTCTGAGCAGCTGCCCCAGTCTCCTAGACGAAGGCCAAAGATACTGTCTTCCCCATGCCACTGCTTCTCCATCATTGATGCCTGTGACTGGATGCCAAACTCCCACCTGCAGGCTCTCAGATCCCACAGCACAGTATACTCAGTGCTTAGTGGAGTCAACATTACTGAAGGGCAGGGGTGACTGCTTAACGGCCCACAGTGAGCTGTAGGACTTCTCTTTGGTGGATTTATTACATTCATATGACCCTGAAGGAAAACAGCTTTTACCCACTACGGGCAGTGGGGAGTGCTCACTGTGCATAAAGGAAGAGAGGTCAGTGACTCTAGGGTTTGTTAACCAGAGGCTCTGAAAGCTGAACTTGTGGTTAGAGGAACCAGTGAATTAGTGCTGGCTGTACTGGCATCTTGCTTCTCTGTATATGGAAGTCCTTCATCCCATCAAGATACCATATGGCCTTATTTTTACCACTGTCTTTTCCCCTCCCAGAACCAGCCTTCCTCCCTGGAGGTGTTTGTGGTCAGGAAAACTGAGCTGCAGAGTCCAAGCATAAGTCTTGCTCAGGTTTCATCAACTGTCTGTCAAGGAAATTTACTCCAATCATGATTGACTCCTAGGGAAGGAACTACCCCAAAGCTAGCTGTTCGTTGGCTTCGTGCTGACCACTTGCTGCTGTTTCCTGGTGCCCGTGAGCTCTAAGCAGCAACCATGGCCTCACAGCAATATACAGATAACGCTCAGAGGTGGTGGCCTGGTTAGCCGTTCAATACATGGTACCCCTGCCTTTGAACCTCTCAACAGCCTGATCCTCTGTCGTGGAACTATTCCACCAGATAGTCAGAGTGACCTTGTGTGCTTCAAACCGGTAATCAGATGTTAACTTTCTCTGACCTTTCTAGCCATTCAGGCATTTCATACCCATTTCAAACACATCTGTATGGTATGTTTATCTCCATGTCCCCCTAGTGCATGTGTACATGTGTGCACACACAAGTGTGTGCGCTTGCACATCCATTTATCCTCCTTATATAATATAGACTCTATTATCGGGAGAATTTCTTTCTGTCCCATTTCTGCCTTCTCGTTGTGACCTCAAACCTATGACAGGGACTAACACCAGTAGAAGACTCAGACAGGACTTGCTGAATGGATCTGTTGTGAAGTTGTGAATTGTGAGCCTAGTTTAGACTCATGATTGCTTCATCCACAGATTTGGATGGCTTTGACCATTTTAGGAGTATTCCTTGTTTTTCTGAACAATAGAACTAGAAGAGGAAGCTGAGTAGAGAGATAAATATTGGTTAGTAAGGAGAAATTGGAGGGAAGTTTTTGTTTGTTTTGTTTTATTTAGAAAAAAACGTAGAAATAAAGGGGAAGCAGTCAACAGAGCCAGTGACATTCTATCTGTGTTTAAAGGCAAGAGAGATGGCTATAAACTTATCCTGAGTCATCATTAATAATTTCATTGATTCCATTTCTCCTGTCCATCAGAATCACTGGCTTTGGAGACCATGTTAACATCTGTGTCTTTATAAGAGTCTGAAATTGACAGGACTTGTTTTCTTAGGCTTTACAGGATGACCAGGTGTCTTACCATGAGATAGCCCTGACTCAAAACCATGTAGAATCTCTGGAAATGTGGCACAGCGTGCTTCTGAAGGACAAATGATGCCTAGAAAGCCCAGTGTCACCATTGTCCGTAGACTGGAGCTAGCTGCTCTTAATCCGATTCTGAATCACTCATGATCCCCAGGAATAGCAGCCCTCCTTCCCCTCTTCCCTTCCTGTTGGGAAGCTTTGATTTAAGGTGATGCCTGAGCAGAACAGCTTTGTGCAGTGGTGTCATTTGACCCAGATTGTATGTTTTTATGGTCTGAGCCAATTAGTTAAAGTGACTTTGACTATAATAGGGACCTGTGACATTCCTCAATATTATTGCATTAGTCACTCTGGAACGGTTTCCGGCTTGCGCTCGGAGTCTGGCTCTGTGCCTTCCTTATGATGATCATTATATGACTGGTGGCTGTCCTATGAAACAATGACCCTTGAGTCCTTGAGAGTAAACTCTGATTTTATTCCAGTGAGTCCTTGGTGCCTGATGAACATATGAATCACCTTTATTGTTCTGGTTAATGATAAGGCTTTGATTGTTTGTATCTTTCAAATCTATATTAGGCAAGAGAAGAGTGGGTTACCAACCCCTACTGTGACCCTGGGGAATGAGGCAATCCTGAGAAAGTCACCTCCCTCCCACACTCTCTTTTTCTTGCTCTACCTATAGGGGACACCTTTAGACCACTGAGTCTTTTAAGTGTGGTTGTAGCTTTGTGGGGGCAGTCATGATGGGTTCTTGTCCTGGGCAGTGAGTCCAGCCTCTATCCTAAAACTGAATTGGGCTGGGATGGATCACATTAAATGTATCCGTCTACCTGCACAACAGCACTGCAGCCATACAGGTTATGTGCTGCTTGAAAGGGAGACAATGTCTGGCTAGCCTCTGGACTCCATCGCTTCAGGTATTTCCGAAGACAGTGGCTATACTCCGTCCGTTTCTGAGCTCCAGTGCATAGTGGACTATGAGAACCTCATAGGTATTTGTTTAACAGATAAATTATTGAAGCACAGCCTTCCAGCCTCCACTTCCCCATTGCGTCAATGGTCACCGAAGTTGTCCTGTCCTTTGGGTCTTTCTCTCTTTGATCCTTGATATTTTTGTATTAAGCTCTTGTACTCCCATCTGAAATCTTGTGGCATTTCATTAGTCCAGGGCCTAACGCTTGTTGTTGGAGCAAAATCCACCTGACTTAAGAGCTGCCATTTGGGCCATATTCATGCTACAGATCCTCAGCATCAAATACATCTGAATGTGGTACAGCTGTGGCCATCATCCCCCAGAACTTTATCGCTCCAAACTGAAACACAGGTACCCAACAAACAACTCTCTGTTTTCCTCTCCACCGAGTCCACTCTGCTGTTTTATATGACCTTGTGATTATAAACCATCTTGGGTTTGGGAGATTTTTCATTGTTCCTTCTGCTGAGTCATGCTCCTTCTGCTGGTTCACTCTCCCTTTCTTTTATGTCATTCCTGACACTGTAACCCCCAACACCAGTCCCTTCTTCTTTATCCTTCAGTGTACCCTCAGCTGTCACTTCAGAAGAGGCTCCTTTATAGGTTCTTACATCCATCTGTAATTCTGAGATTTTTACTTCATTCTCTTAATCAGAGCCCTGCTCTATTTATGTGTTACCAACTATGTAAGAAAAGCAATATGAATCTTCAGCGATTTTTAAAAGTGAGTTTCTGGAGACGATCAACCGGCAAATGACAGCACTTTGAAAGTCACCTGGAGGAAGAGAAGGCACTAAGGGAACTTGAAAACCACAGTGAGATTTACATAGATACAGAGACTGACCAGTAACGTACATGGTCTCTGTCCACTTCCTTCTAATCATAACCAAAACAGAGAAGTGGGAAAGAAGAGAGGGCGAGAGAGAGACTAGGCAGAAAAAGGCAGTTTCCTCAATACCAAAAAACATAAGGAATCCTAGAGTCTAGCCATACCTACCTCTGTAGGCAGTTGCTGAGTGTTGACTTCACTCTGAAATCTGAACTGTTCTGAGCACACCACGCTGTTTCAGGAGCTTTAGAAAAGTGAGCGTATGGCCTTTAAACATAAGCATGAGTAGATAGAGTGACTATCATAGAATAGTATGTATTTCATTAAATCTAGAAAATAAACTAAAATCATTCTAAGTCTGTTCCATCTCCCTGCCAGAACCCTCGTGTGTTCCTTTCCATTTCTGTACAGGAGGCCTCAGAAGTACACCATGGCAGAGACGCAGAAAGTTAAAGGTTTCTAAGTAAATTACAATGAATAAATTAGATTCGGGTTTAAGGCATGCTACACAAGCAATCGTAGGGTTTTAGGGTATTCGGTCATAGACAATGGATCCTCTTTAAGATGGGAAAAATAAAAGTGCTTATCTCAAAGGCTGTTGTGACAACCCAATTAAATGAGGATGTAAATCACCTGGCATTAATCCTAATCCCCTGAACCTCAAAGCTGGTGTTCACCACAATAAAATGGCTATTGAGAAAACCCTAACCAATCACCCACTGTTTAGGTTTTAAATTATAGTAGTTGCCAATTTTGGAAACACCTGCCTTTGTGGTGATTGTATGGTTTTTTTTTTTTGAGGTAAATGTCCAAATATGTGTTAATTCATGTGTTTTTAGTTGTCTAGGCCTGGGATGTTGATTGGATTTTAGCATATACAGCACAGAACCAGCAGCCAGCTTGTCAGCACTGACATGACATGGCTGTAAAGGAGCGTGCCTCCTTCCCTTCTTTTTCTCCTGTTTCCTCAGCACACCAAGTTCTTGTTTTACATATTGTCTCATCATCTGCATAATTACAGTGTATTTTCCTCATCCCTCTTAGTGCTTTAACTTTTTAGCCTTCTCTCTTTCCCTCTCCTAACTCTGTCTTCTTTTTTTTTTCATTAAATTCTCTTTATTTTTACGTTTGCATTTTCTCATGTTACATTTATTATTCCCCATTGTCTGGCAAAGCCATCAACTAAAATTCTCTTCCTGCATTTATCAAGTTCACAGTAGCTATGTAGCTCTGAACTATATCAACCTAGAAGTCATTTCTCTAGTGTTGCTGATGGTACCACCACCACCACCACCACAGTGTTAGGGCAGTCCGTATCAATCTTGAGAACAAATCGTGCCATGGTAGAGTTGGTTGGTTTCTCATATTATTCAGGGCTGCACTTGACTACCCAACAGTGTGTGCTGCTCAGAATTAACTTGGATTTAACCTCACCCTCGTGTACATTCGACTACTCCAACAATTTCTAGAAGTTCAGTGATACATACATTATGCCCTTCACCTTGTAAAAGGGATAGATGGAAAAACAAAACAACAAATACCCACATGCTGGACCCAAGACTATAGGTCTACACAGACTTCCTAATGTCATGAGATCTGCCCAGCCCCTACACCACGCTGCTGCTTTCCTTGTTTTGGTCCTTCCTGAAAATATCGCTTTTGTTTTTCTGGGACAGGATTTTATACTTTGGGAGCCAGCTGACTACAAAGCATCATCACCCTTTGCCAGTCTCTCATCCTTTCAGTGATCTTAAAAATGGGTGTCAGGGGGCAGTGGTGGCACACGCCTGTAATCCCAGCACTTGGGAGGCAGAGGCAGGCGGATTTCTGAGTTCGAGAGTTTGAGGCTAGCCTGGTCTACAGAGTGAGTTCCAGGACAGCCAGGACTACACAGAGAAACCCTGTCTCGAAAAAAAAAAAAAAATGAATGTCAGGAATCAACCTGCAGAGATGTTAGCATCGACGACTAAAAACTGTCACGTAGTAGGTCTTAGCATGTGCCAACCTACATGATTTACATGGATTTTACATGGATTGGTTCATATACTCTACTCGAATATGTACACAATTAGAGTGTGTGTGTGTGTGTCACATGCATTCATACACATGTGTTTGTTCATGTGTTGGGCAGTACATGAAGTCCAGAGGTTGATGTTGAATGCTTTCCTCTGTAAGTCGTGGCCTTATTTTTTGAGACAGGGTCTCTCACTAAATGTGAAACTCACTATTTCATCTAGACTGCCTGACCCACAGCCCCAGGGATCCTTCTGTCTCTGCTCTAAGATTAAAGGCATGTGTCTGCTTTTATGTAGGTGCTGAGGATCAAGACTGAACTAAGGTCTGCATGCCTGTGTGCAAGCACTTCACCAACAGAGCAGTCTCCCTGCCCCGAGTTCCTTAAAGACACACATATGGCTGTCTGCTCTACCAAACATACCAAGACTGTCTTGCAGAGAATGCATTTACCTATTGGAAAGGAAAGGGAAGTAGGGTCTTGTAGAGATTAAAATAAAATGGGAATTGAACCAATAAATCTGATTGCTAAGTTCATCCCTCCTCTTTAACTGGTCACCAGGGTGTATAGCATTTTCCTTTCTGATGAGCCGGCCTCAAACTAGAGTCAAGCTGGGGCCATTACAGAAATAAATCTCCATGTCACTATGATTGTCCCATTCTTTGCCCTCTGCTCTTTGTCTTCTTTCCATTGGAAGGCACAATCACCCCCCACACCCCAAGCTTCAGGTAAAACCTCCTTGTAAAGTCCCCTTGTTTGCCCGTATCAGGTATCAGGCATAAGCACCAGGCCACTCCAGAGATAGGGACTGTTACAGGGACAAAAAAATAAAGGAAGGTTCATATGGAAATTATCCCCAGAGAAAAACCAAATATAAATCCCTCTGAAGCAATCTATTATTATTATTTATTATTATTATTATTATTATTATCATTATCATTATTTATATATTATAAAAAACTAAATAAAATAATAATAAATGAAGCGACAAAGGCTGGCTTCTGAGTTCACTGAAAACTTTTCCTTTGGTTTTGAGTTCCTCTCCTCTGGAGTCTCCTGAGAGTATAAGCCTATAATTTTAATTATGTCTTGGCATCTTCATGAAGCAGATAGGCTACTCAGATAGTATTTATTACCTGTTAGGAAGGATAGTTGTGAATATGCTCCACAAATTCCAGCTGCAGTGAACTGCAGTGGGCCCTTCTCAAGGACAGAAGGGGTGGGCTGGGACACACACAAGAGAAAAGTTGCTCATTAAGGGAAGGCTTGTTATCCGGGAACGTATAATTAAGGTGATGGTCCCAGCTTCTGTGACAGCCAACACTTGGGTAGTTGTTTGATTGCTGCATGGGTCAGGGATCAGCTCCTGCTACAAGATGTAGGCACATTAGTGTGTTAGTGAACAGGTTAGGAAGTAAATTACAGCTGCCTTTCTCGCACACATTACTGTCGCTCTTCATTGTTTTGTTTTTACTGTACATCAGCAGGACTGTGGCTTCTGAAGACTCCGTGTGACAGGTTAGGCATTTTATCCTTTGAGTAAACAGTAATCATGGTGTGAAGAAAGTGGGGCATTGGAGAATTTTTTTTTCTATTCTTTGAGAATTCCACTCTCCTTTTTAGTTTGCTCCAAGGGCTCATTGGGGATACATATATTAAGCCCTTTAAATAGTTCATAATAAATCTTTGTCTCAGGCTGATTCTGACAGTTTTTTAAAGAGTCTTTTAAGAGAGAATCCTCAATCATTTGTTAATCCATGGGGTGATCTTCAGACTTCAGGAAAAAAAATAACAGCCTGGGCTCTTGGGTAGTGAAAACACAATGGTGGAAATATATATATGGAAAATCCCAAGAATATCACCTTGCTGAGATTACATATTCTGCATGTGTCTAAATGCTTGCTCTCTTCTTCAACAAGCTAAAAGAGAAAAGAAAATAATTGTCAGAATAGCAAGAGTTTGTATTGCTAATTTTATGTTTTAGGATTACATGCATCTAAAACACCAGACTTCAAACTGTCTAGGAAAAAATATGCTTCTTAGAATAAATTCTTCTGATGGAAAGATCACTTCTTTTTTATTTATATCACCTCTGTCTTGACCTCTTCTGTCTCTCTCTCTCTCTCTCTCTCTCTCTCTCTCTGTGTGTGTGTGTGTGTGTGTATGTGTGTGTGTGTGTGTATACAGAGATAGAGCTATTTTGCCTGCTCAAGGTGCAACATTCCACTTTCAGAAGATGGAACTGTAGATGCTAGTTATTGGTATCAATAATAACACTGAAGGTTTGTAGGGTAAGACACAGCATCCAAATAGAGACTTTCTAGGCCTGTATCACCAATGTATTTACATAGTTTAACTTCCCCTATAGAGAGATATGAGCTGGTTCACCAAGAGCAGCGGATGTTCATAATTTTCAAATATAACATGAATTTAGCATGTACAATTTTAACACACACAAGAAACATGTACATCTGCCAGGTGAAAATAAGGTACTATTATTTCTCATGTAAATGGTGAATATCACCAATCATTATAATCCTTACATAGTATTTGTACAGAGAATCCAAACCATTTCACAGACTCCGCAGCAGAAAAGCACACTTGGTCTCAAGTGTTTTACATGTAAATAACCAATCCTTTTAGGGAACCTTTTCTAGGTTTATTTAGCTGTGCTTGTAACTGGACTGGTTCACAAGGAAAACAGGCAGATGCCATGGCAGGTCCATTTTCTCCATGTATATGATCTAACTCCATATATCCGTTCCAAAATTCAGTTCTGAAAAATAGCAGAACTTTACTAATGGCATGCAAACGGAGTTTGTTAGGAAGAACAGAAAGAATGCGATGGAGTAGTGGGTGAAGGACACCCTACTGTTACACACAGATTCATTCTCAAGTAAGGTCAAATCATTGAAGACCTGGAACAAGGGTAGCCATAAATATCTGGAGCCCCTGCAGTTGAGGGAATTAAGCATGAAACAATTATGAAGAATGCAGAGAGAGTATCCAGGTCTCAGGCAACAGGGAATGTGTGGTAGCAGCTTTGAAAATAGTGATTTAACATCATAATACATACAGTTGAGCTTTAGAAGTCCACTGATAAGATGCTGAAATGTTGATGGTAAGTTTATATTTAATTTAATTTCATATATTAAATATATGAATTATGTGTATCATTAGAAAGCTCTATTTGAAAAGATCACCCTGTCTTATGAAACAGGAAAAAAAAACGGTAGTAATTAATATCAACAAATTTGCTTTGCCCCCAGTTTGAGAACAGGCAGTTTTTACCCCCATTTCCCTCATGACCGGTAGCAATGGCCTTTATCTTTTTTAATTGAGGAAGAGAAGGCAATTCCATGGCAGGTCTAACTGCAAGCTATGTAAATGGACTCGTTAAAAAAATGACTGCTTTTTTTATCCCCACCACTTGGGAAGATTATGCATAGCCTTGAAGAAAATACACAAATGACCTGACATGGAGTTCAGATATGGAAATTGCGCCCACACATACATTAGCAGGTGAAGACAATGATGGTGAGACCCTGACCTCCTCACACAAAGGGAGAGCAGTGTCTGGAAGACTGGAAGGCTTTAGGTTGGGAGATAGACCCCTGGTCATTGAAACTTATTGGGATCATGAGACAGGAAAACTTGTTTAATTAAAGATGTCCTAAATAGATATTCGTTAGCAAAAAATAAGGGATGAAGATAATTATGGCGTTAGCTCCAGTTTCTGGCTTCTCTAAATTATTACTGAGTAAAATAATGCTACTAAGACTCTTCCCCAATAAATAACTTCCAATTCCTCATTGACAATAGATTTGATAGAGTAGCTCTAACTAAAAGCATCTCAGAAGTAACCATTTCAAGATGCTCTGGGATACAGCCATGGTATAACCAACAAATTCTAGCCACCCACACCCAGATTCCTTCTAAAGGAACAGATCAGTAAATTAGCAGAAGATGCAATTCCTTCCAGGAATGGTGGGGAGACATACACACACACATAGTAGGGGGTGGGGTGGAATGAAAGTATACCATTGTGCTAGGCCTCTTTCATGACAGGATAAATCTGAAAAAGCTCCTCATACCCAATTACACTTAAGTCCTCCACTGTAGCTTGCTGTCCCCATTCCCTGCAGTGAAAAGGCTGTGAACACCAGCATTCACTCCATCATGGAAGCTAATGGAGCCTGGGCCTGTCTTCTAAACAACTCCTCCCCCTCCACATCCCTACTGAGCACATCACTGCAGTCATCCAAAACCTTCTTCTAGGCAGAGAGTAGCCTTGTACAGGACTACCAGTTCAATTTGAAACATATGCAATTTTGGATTATACTAAAAAAAAAATCACTTGTTTATCCAAAAATATCCAACTTTATAGGGTGCCCTGAATTTTCTCTAGAAATTCTAATTAGAAGCGAGCTTTCCTGTCACTGGCAGCCTTCCCACAAGCCCCATTCCTTTTAGCCTTCACTGAGCCCCACTCCTCTCTAGGCCACACTGTTGAACCATAGCAGTGTTCCGATAGCTTAGTTCAGTTGCTCTTATGCAAAAGAGGAGTGGTCGTATTTTCTTTCTGCTGTCATTTCCACACCATTTTGCCTAAGTTGCAAAAGCATCAAAAATTGCTCTTCAAAAAAATAAGTAATAATAATGGGGCAAGAGAGATGACCCAGAGGTTAAGAGGGAACCTGAGTTCCAGTCCTAGCCTCTATTTCAGGCAGTCCACAACCACCTTAACTCCAGCTGCAAGGGATTTCGCGCCCTCTTCCAGCCTCCTCAGGTACCAGGCCCAAGTGTGATGCACACACATATATGCAGGCATTCACAAATACACATAAAATAAATATTTTTTTTTTCTTTAAAGCAAATAGCATTCTGTCTCAGTTCTCGGTGCAACATCCATTCTCTCACTGACCGGGTTCAGAGCCACAGCTCCTGTTCTTCATACCTCCGACCACAAGGTGGCAGCATGCCAGAATCAGAGTTCATGGTGGGATCTAGTAAAGGAAAAAGTTTCTTGACGCACCTTGAGTTTGAACATTATCGGGGCTTCGTTTTCAAGATGAAAAAAAAATCTGTTAAAAGAGAAATGGAGGAAAAACATACATGTACGTCTTAAACTGTATCAGTACCAATAAACATCATAAGCTAAGTGGGAGAAAATGGCAAACAAATATGGAGATATTGTCAAGAAATGTGACAAAGTTAATAACCTTAATATACTCAAGGATCTCATTCAAACTGAAAACCAAAATACTAAACGCCCAATTAGAAACTAAAGAACATAAATATATGACTGACTGAAAACATTCAAATGGCCAATAAATATGTATTAAAACGTAATTCAGCCTCACTAAAAATAGAAATGCAAATTAGACATGTAAGATGTTTTTGCGTATGGCTTATCAGCAAGCTCCCCATAAGTATCTTCCTCTGTATCTCGATCATCTGGTCTTTTTATCAAATAAGGACACATATTTGTAAGATGACTGTCACGGTAAAACAGCATCGAACCATGGCCGAGAAGCATATCAAGCGACATGGGACAACTTCTCAGGCAATCGGTTTGTCTAGACATATTAAGAGCTTTAAAAAAAATCAGCTCCTGCCCTTTAGGCTAGTAGGATTCTTTCAAGGGATCTGCCCTAAGAACAACAGCAAAGCTGTAAGATGGATCTTGAAGAAATATTGCATAACTACTAAAAATGGTGGGTTTTTTTTTTAATGATGTGATGACAAGAACAAATGAAGGTACTATAGTGTTCTCTTAAAATGTTTGTTTTACAACTGGTCCCTAGAGTCCCTGTATTCATTTGCTGTTTTAACAGTGTCTAATAACATGAAAACCGTTCATTACTTCATAATACTGTAGAACAAACACAGATGTAACCATTTTTTTCTGTGGGACAAGGTCTCACTATGTAGGCCAGGCTAGCCCCTAACTTGTAGCAGTTCTTCCACCACGGTTACTGCATCATCTTAGTGTTCATTTTCTGTTGGTACCCAATTGGTTTCCCAAATGGTCTATCACAGCCTCCCCATCCGACTTGTTCAATCTTACCAGCCTTGACTGACAGTACGATGCACAGCCTTCCCAGAGCACGCGCCGCTCTCCCTTCCTGATCTTTTTTCATCCTGCTCACCCTCCCTTCTCTCCTCCCATCTCAGAAGTTCCCTTCTTTCTCTGTGCTGATTAGATATCTCTTAGCTTTAAGTTTTTTCAGCTGGCATTTCCAACACACACAGCTCTAAGCTATAGTGGCATAATCAGTACACATGCTCCAGGCCCTTTATTTTTAACACCAAAAGTCACCAAGGAGAGAAGATCGCTTGACTCAGTCCTTTCCCACTCTTTCTGTCGAAGCTGCTGTCTCAGAATATCTCCAGCGGGAACACCTAAGAGCCATTGAATGCTTCAGTCATGGTCACAAGTTCTTCCCTTGCCTCTGACCCAGGAAATCCTCCACTGAAGATGACAACTTCATCATAACTTTATAACTTTGAACAAATATTCAGAAGTAACACATCTAAAATGTCATATGTGTGTGCGCGTGCATGTGTGTATGACATTCCCACTATTAAAGTCATTAAATAACTAATATGACTGAAAAAGTAGCAAGCTAGAATAAAATATTTGATGTATACATACATTCATTTACGATATTAATATTGCCTTTGTGGAGCTACATGAAAAGCAAAGGCAAAACATTCCAGTACAGGGAGGAGAGAGCAACCTTTGAAAATCTAAAAGGCGTGCTCCTAATCCATGTGCTTGGACAGGGGTGTGCTGTCCTGGCTGCCAGTGGTTTGATCCACTCCCTGACCTTGCATCTGATGAGATGAAGCAGTTCCCGCCTCAGAGCACAACTGTCCTCGCCAGCTGTAGGGAGAGGGAAGGTAGAGGCCAGCCACATGTCTGCTGCTGCTTTCCACAGGTTCCTCTAGATACCTCCATTTTAAAATACAGAACCTGACCAACAGCTGTGCCTGAGATGGGGACTTGGCCAGAATGCTAAGAAGATAAGCATGGTAGTTCAACTGGGTGCTGGTTACCAGTTACCACTCCATGAGTAGGCTGCACAGAAGATTCATGTATATAAAATAGTATATTAAAGCAAACTTACAAAAGCTAAGAGCAATCACTGCAACTATAATTTCTTCTTCTTCTTCTTCAGGAATTCTAATTTTAAAAGCATTAAAGGAGACAGCTGCTCATGCTGTGATATGCACTAAACAGCCTGAAGGATAAAAAAAAATATATTTGTAGCTCATAATAACTATTGACCTTTCTGATATACAATGTTCCCTGCGTTAGCTATTCGGTTCTATCAACAGTGAAGATTGAACATGACTTTTTAATAGAAAACATGGGGTTTGAGCTGCCTTCACAAAGGTGTTTATGTATTATTTTGTATCATACCACAAAGACTGAGTCCAGATGCCCTTTGTCTGGTATCAGAGGTGTTGTAAGGAAAAGGGGAACGGAAAAGAAAGTGTAAAGAGAGGGAAAGAAATACAGGAATGAAGAGAAAGAAGGCAGTGTGCGCTAGCGAGGATCTTTTATATGAAGAATTGGCTCATAACCCTTTTATTGTGACGATAAAAGGATGGCCACACTCGATCCCATACACAGTATTCATAATGGAATCCACGCTGTGTCCCAGGAGGACATGCTATATTTTTCTTCCAGAATAGATCCCTCAAGTGGCAACATTTATAGGAAGTTTCCAGGAAGATTTAAAATGCTGGCTTGCTGTATCGGTGCCATGTGTCCTTTGGCATGCACAGGCATTACAGTTCGGGTCACAGTGGCTATTACGTTCTCTCTAAGGCGATCTTCATAATACCTGGCATTCCCTTTGAACCCTTCTGTCCAGTAGTTGTGTATAGAAACACCCACTTGGTAGCAGCTTGTCGCTGACACTGTGTGTATTTTCCCAGAGAGATATAAACCAAATAACAACTGATAGCTGCCGGCAGCTGCCACACATGCTCCCTCAGAGGACAACCTCAACCAGTAGCCCTGCCAGGCACAGGGAACCTGAAAAGCTACCCAATGTTAGGATCCCATCCCCAGTCAGGCTAGAGAGTGCCAGGGATCCTGATTGGTGGCAGGGTTGGCAGGCTATTAGACTTAACTCTCTCTCAGTCTCTCTCTTAGTCCCCCCCCTTCTGTCCTCTCTCTAGTCGCTCAATCTCAGTCTTCCTCCCTCTCCCCTCTCCCCACTCTTCCTCCCTCTCCCCTCTCTTCTTTCAAAGCAGGAAGTGGCCCTAGTGAGATGGACATAAATGGAGCTTGCTTTAACCCAAGCCGGAGTAAGCGCCCCAGTGGACAAGAGGTCACTGAGCCAGGAGGATACCTACCACTGCCTATGAGGGAAAGGACATTCCAGAGCACAGAAAACAGAAGACACTGACTGGCCTTGCCACCAGGGCCACCATGGCCACCAGGGCCACCAGTTCCACTGTGGTATCCTAAGGGCTGTAGTACCAGGACATGGCAAAGACAGGCCTATGGGATGAAAACAATTCTCAAAAGACAAAGTATTCGCTACCTGAAGATGGAGCCAGCCCTCTCTTACTAGTGAAAGGGATAAACACAGGGAGAAGAAACCTTGATTTCCTCCCTTACAATGTTCTGTGATAGTATACCTAGCTTGGGAGAGTGGCAGGGTCAAGTGGGAATTCTTGAAAGACAGCAGGTGAGAATGCTATCTTGTCTCAGCACAGGCAACCTGTGAGGGCTGGAAAGACAATCCCACCTTGGGCTATCTCATAGTCATATTCCTATGGTTAGAACCTTTTGAAAATTACCAACTTTAAAAAACTGAACACTTGGGCTGGAGAGATGGCTCAGCAGTTAAGAGCACTGACTGCTTGCTCTTCCAGAGGTCTGGAGTTCAATTCCCAGCAACCACATAGTGGCTCACATCCATCTGTAATGGGATCTGATGCCCTCTTCTGGTATATGTGAAGACAGCTACAATGTACTCATCTAAATAACATTTAAAAAATTAAAAAAAAAAAACCTGAGCACTTGAACCTCTCCTCATTAAATCGATACTACAATTCATAGCCCCTACCCATGCAAGTTTGCCAGCTACCAACTTGCTGGCAAGCATTCTTTCCCACCGTTGCATATCCTTAGTTATCTTATAGCACAACAAAGCTAGGGTTTTTCCAGAAAGGTCTGACATGGATAGCACAGCTACTGTGAATGCAGATGCCCTGCACTGAAAGCTTTAAAAAGGCAAAGCTGCCTCGTGTCGCTGCTGGGAGTGAGGCGCCCAGGAACACCTGGGACAAGTACACAAGAAGCCAGAGTACAGTCATCTGCAGGCACCCTGGGGCTAGATGGTCCACTTCCAAGGTCATTAATGTGACTCTTGCTACAGTGGCCTCTCCAGAGAACTTTCTGAGTTTGTCACATCTCACTGATTTCCATCACGATGACTCAAGAAAGAGGAAGAACCAGCTAGTTACACACAATCCAATACTTTATATACTGTTTAGTAAAAGGAAGTCACCAGGTCCAGCCCATACTCATTCGAGGAAACAGGAAGTGGTACCACCTTTGAAAATAGGACTTCTGAAGAATCTGTGACAACTTACAACTACCAAAATTTTCATCTGAAATAAATATAAAATCTGCCATGACAATTTTATGATTTTAAAAGATTTATGCTTGGCTTGCCATTCATACAGTAGGTTGGGGAGATTTTATAAGTCAGTATTTAATGAATATTTGGTACTAAATGTAATATATGTCCTCACCCATATAAATAAATATGTAACATATCCAAAGCGATGATTATATGTATACATATATACACATATAATGAACCATGGTGGGTGTCATATAGGAGATCAAGGTTAGATGTCTGTCCTGCTGCCTTATGCTATGTAGGATAAGATTAAATGGAGACTAAAAGTGTATTAGTAAGCTAAGAAAAGCATGCTGTCAACCTCATGGTCTTTAGAGTCAGATAAATATTTGTCATATCTGTTCTCTGCTACTAGCTGGCTGGGATATCTTGGTAACATACTGACATTCTAATAAAATAAATATTTATTGTTTGCATTGGTCAGTATGGGCTAATTGTTCTGCAGTTTTGTTGTTTTTTTTTAATCCCCAATTACAAAATGATTTATATCTGTAAGGACTGAAAGTCAGGAAATGGGAAAGTCCACCTTGTCTTCTAAAACCTAGGTTAGGAGTACAGCCACTATCTGAACTGGTATCAGTCACTGTCGCAAAAGGACAGAGACTGCAGAGCATCCAGACTGTGGCCTGAAAATGAGGTGACTTTTATGACATCTCATTGTCTGAAGGAAGACGTGAAGATCAGCCCCAAGGAGCTCTGAACATACAGTTTGTCCTCAAGTGATAGAAAATCATTTTTAAATGTTTTCAAATGCATACTAACTGCTCTACCACTTCCTAGAAGGGTCTTGAGAATTTCCAAATTTGGGTACCTGTGGGTGTTCTAAAACCAATCTTGCATGGAGACCCAGGAATGATTCTATTTAATTCCATGTCATAAAGACTTATCCAAACTATACTTCTCTTGTACAAAGAAGTATCTTACTGTTGAGAAGCAACATTTCTTTAAACTTAATTTTTTTCTTTTTCTTTCTTTCTTTTTTTTCCCTGCATGCACTGGGGTTTGACGGTATTTGGAGGGTTCAGATGCTAGACCTGCACTGAAACCTTTGACTACACATAAATAAGGGCCCCATCGGTGCCTCACCCATGTCCTTATGGAGTCCCCACAGCAGATATTGACAATATTCAGAAAGTACCTGGCCCTCATTCCCATCCTGGAGCGCCTATATCGATCCCAACACCTGCTGCCTCCTCCTAGCTCCTGTCCCTCGGAGGATTTGAGGGGTGCACAGTCCACATTTAATGGGGTCACCAGCAGATGAATGATAACTAAAGTCTCCATGCGATTACAGCACGTACCAACGTTCTGACTTTGGTTATGAATTTTCTGTAAATTTTATTTAAAAAAAAACATCAAAATGGATATTTCAAGAACTGCAGCAATAGAGACTTATTTAAAAGTTGAGGGGAGAGAAAGGTTGCTCAGTGGTTAGGAAGAACATGTACCTCCTATAGAGGGATGATCCAACTTTGGTTCCTAGCACCTGCATTAAATGGCTCACAACTGCCTGTAACTCCACCTTTAGGGGATCCAATGCCTCTGACCTCCATGGACGCTGAACTCATGTACACATGCACGCACACACATGCACGCACATGCACGGTCATAATTTTTTTCAAGAGTTGAGACTCCTGAGATTTAGCAGAGCAAAGTAGTGTATATGGCTGTCTTTTGATTTAGCTTTTCATCACGTCGGCCTTGTCTTTATGTTTTCATCTTTTAGCTTATATTTATTTCATGGACTAAACAGTGGACATGATTCAGATGTGACCCGCTCCGTGCAGCTTTCCCGTAGATATGCCTTGTGTTTCAGGCAGTAGTTAGAACTTCCTGGAATCCCAAACTTATCAGAGCACGAGGCAGTAGTGGCCGGTCTCTGAGCGTTGACAGGTGCATATTCCACATCTAGAAAGCACTCGAAAATATTTCTTAGACCTAAGAAGGAGCCACTGTGTCTAGAGAACTCAGGTCTCAAGTGGACTTCTCCCACCACTCCCTCCCTTCCTCTGCACAACCACAACACCGCACAATCATTGTGCCTCCTCCCCTAGTGCCGACCTCCTCCTACCTGGACTTTCACCTGAGACATTCTCTCAAAAAGCTGTTCATCTGAGGTGGCTGCCCTTGCCTGTCACATTGCAAGTAAAGCCTCTTATCACAGGAGAGACACCACTGTCACAATTGTGATAAACTATTTGCTACCCCATAGGAAGCCTGGCCATGGTGGGGGCGATCTGAGTAAGTTGGCCACCTGTCTCACTGAAAGGTAGAACATGGCAGGCACCTTCTACTCCTGTGCCCAGAACCAGGAAGCTATAGACAGTTGAAGTGAAAGTCACCATCACTAAAACAAGCTCTCACTGCCCCGCCTACATCTCATTGACTCCTCGGTCCCCTTGCTCTTGAAGTATGATGGTTAATTTAGATTCTAAATCTCAGCTTCAGTGGGGCAGAACCTGACCTTAGCATTCCTTACACACCAGTTATCCCCAGTGTAATTAACATTACCCTGCATGTTTAGGCAATTACTACTGTAACAGGAGGCGAATGCTGTACTCCTGCCTCAGCTAGAACATGACACGGTGTTTGGCTGCACAGCCCTGGGAAGCTGTGTTTTCACCCAGCTGGAAGCCCCCTGACTCCGATCTCTCCTATACACTCTTGAGTGTTTCACTATGCAGTTCTTGTTCTGAACGCAGCGAGTATTTCTCAGTGTGTCTGAGTGACCTTCTCTTCTACATAAGGTGCTTCCTTCCCAGCTGGGTGAGGATATCCAGAACCCCTACCCCTAAAACCCTGGAGACGTATTTCTCTTCTCGGAGAAGTTTCTTTATTTCTGTTCCCTCTGCTATTGCAAACACAATCTTGCTGAACAGAGCTAAATTTTTAAAAGCTGAGCTTGTGATGTGGATTTTGATGACTTCACGTTAGTTCAAGTCTCTGAGGACCCGTGTCAATAAATGTGTGAGGGACAACAGTAGATGGGCGTACTTTTCCATTTCCAGCAGGATGAAAAACTGCTATAAATTAAGTCTAACCTTAAATGTATAATCTGTCCTTGGGAGAAAGAAAAAAAAAAGGATATAGCATCTTCAAGCTCTCGGCATCCCTTACGAGGAAAAAAAAAAAAAAACTGGTTCTAAGGGTCTCTGATCTTGTGTTTTAGTAAAATAGAACTGCACGGCTGACTGACAGTTCTGATCTAAAGCATTTACGTTTAAGTTTTGATCTCTCTGCTTTTGATTAAAACTAATGAGCTCATTTAATTCAAAATGGGAATCTCTGATAAGAGAAATAAGGTTGATGTGATTGGATTAGAGGGGCAAATTAAACTCTTAGAGCAGAAGTTTGTGCTTATATAGTGTATTAAAAAGCTGTTGGCGTATTATGGCGTGTTAGATGATGAGAAAAATTTCATAGTAATTCATATTTAATCAGAAGAAATGAAAGTACTAAATATAACATGGCCCCGCTTTTCCCTCGAGTGATAAAAAGCTGTACATTTAAAATGACATCAGATCCGTGCTCTTTAAAACAGAAAAAGAAAGCCTTGGAAGAGGCACATAGGAAAGGGGCAGTTGTCTGACGTCCTGCACCCCAGAGTAGAAGTGCTACGAATGTAGGAAATTGAGACTTACCAGGCTATGAGTGACATGATAAGTCCCCTAGGCCACAGATAGCCCAGTGCCCATGATTACGGTGGCTATACCTTCCTGCCATCCAAGCATCAATCACATTTAATATAAAAAGCAGAGATTACTTATTCTTTAAAATTTACAAATAGCAGGCCACAGTTTGAGGCTTTTCCAAATTTTAATCTCATTTATAGTTGTTTTGTCCTATGATTCTCACAGTTTGTTTCTTTTCCACCTTCCCTCCTTCCTTCCCTCCTTCCTTCTTTTTTTTTTTAATTTGTTTTTGTTTTTGTCTCTTGAGACAGGGTCTTACTATGCAGGCTTGGCTAGCCCGGCACTCAATATGTGAGGAGGCTGGCCTTGAACTCATAGAGATCTGCCTGCCTCTGCCTCCCAGGATTCAGGTATATGAACTATGGCTGCCCAGCATCTTACAGCTCCTTATTACATGATTTTGTTTGTTTGTTTTGTTCTGTTATTGTTGTTGTTTTTTAACCTCTATTCCAGAAAAAAAAGAAAAAAATAGTGTTAGATTAAAGCTATTAAAATAAAATACAGTTTATTGATGGACTTTATGCTTTTTAACTTTCAAATAAGAAAAAAATTAATATCTAAGAAGACAAAATTAGAATGCTTATTAGTATCAAATCTCAAAATTTAACTTATGTACAGAAAAATACTTCAATTTATAAATTGTCTTCAAAACACTCCTTAAAAGGAAATTGACTTCTATAGCCCTCTGGCCATTGCTTGGATAAAGGTCTTAGATCAGCCTATGGACACCCACCGCTTAGTTACACAGGTAAAAACATTCTATTCAGTCTAGAAGCATTTCCTGGGAAAGAGTGACTATGCCGTTTAAGATAGAAAATGTCCTGTATTAAACATGGAGAAGTAGAGGGACTGGAAAGACAGCTCTGCAGTTAAAGAACAAGTACTGCTCTTGCTGAAGACCCGAGTTTACTTCCCAGCGCCCACAGCTGGCAACTCATAACCAACTGCCTGTAACTCCAGCCCCAGGAGATCCAACACCCTCTTCTGGCCTCTGTGGGTACCTGCACTAGTACACATAGCCCCAACACAGACACAGATGACATAGACACACATAATTAAAAATAAATAAATACTTAAAAAAATAAAATCAGAAGTAGAAAAACCGACTCTGCTGTTTGGCTGACAACGGGGGCCAACAAGCCATTGCGATGATACGTTGATATTTGTGTAGGTTTTTTTTTTCCTTTCTCTTTGCCTGTACATCCTATTCTCTTAACCTCCCATCTGCACTCAGTTGAAAAGATTGCATGCTTCCTATTCACAGTGAAGAGAATCAACTGAGGAGGCTGTGGGGAGAGCAGCAAGCAGGGCCTCATCCCTGTTGCCACAGCATCCTTGCCTGTACCCTGTCCATCCTATCAACACTCGAGCCCTGCCCTTTCATAGCGCTGCTTCTGAACATGCCAGCCAACGCTCATAGGAAGCTGCTATTGCCCTCTGTTAGACCCCACTCAGAGCTGCAGCAAATTAAAAGACCTGAAAAGCTCTTGCTAGAAACTGGAAAGGAGTTTCTTTAGATGCCTTAATTTTTTTTTTCCTTTTCTGCAAAGTAAACATTTTCTCAATGAGGTAAAATGATTACAACACTCTCAACACCCATCAGTCATTAATTTTTAGTGAACTCAAGGGTTGCACCTGAGCAGCAGTGTGCACTCAGCACAGTGCACTGGGGCACTGTGTAGAGATCGAAATCACACGTGTATGTGTTTCTCTCTTCCTCAGTGGAGACAACCAGCCCCAGTCTGCTGACCACTGACAACACCCTTGAACGGTCCTTTTTCATCCGAATGAAATCTACCCTGACCAAACGTGGAGTACACATCAAGTCATCAGGATATAAGGTAAGCTGGGCTTGGGAAGGGAACACAGCCAGTCGGAGGCAGTTTACACTGAGTTTCCCAACTGCTTTGGGTCCATGTAATTACCACATGGGACCTGAAGTGTTGCACAGCATAGGCTCCCTGGCCATTTTTCTGCCTCAACAGAGACACCTTTGTATCCCCTCCTTCTCACCTCAGACATAGCTGATGCATCAAATGCCCAAGCTCACATCTTTTCTTCAAGCCACTCGTTATTAATATGCCAAGTGCTTCGGCCCCTGCTAGGAATTCACACTGGTGCAGAAGGAGAGTCAAATTCCATTCAGTCCCGCAGGTAATTGTTCTAGAATGGCTGCTGTGAGAATCCCCCTTTTCTCGTGTTCCTCTTAAAAATATCCCCTTTCTCTGAAGTGACTCTCCCAGTCAATACCATTCCCACCTAGATTTGTACAGGCTGATAAAATAAAACCAAGTTTGGGGTGGGGAGGGGAGAAGGTAAAATGTTTGCTGGGCAAGCTTGGGGACTCTTAAGTGTGAGTTCCCAGCACCCATACAGAAAGCCAGGCTGAGTGACACTGAGAAGGAAGAGACACAAGGATCCCCAAGGCTTGCTGGCCAGCCCCAACTAGCACAGTCAGTAGGCTTATCAAGCTCCAGTGAGAGACTATCTCAAAAAGAAAGAGGGCAAGCAATTGAGGAAGATGCCGGACAGCAAACTATGGTCGCCACACCCACATACGCTCATACACACACACAGACACACACACACAGACACACAGACACACACACACACAAATCAGGTTGAATCTTAGAATCCTTTATTTTAAAATTATAATTCTTGGACATTAGTCATACTTAAGCATCCACAGAATACTCAAAACTACAAGGTATACATACATTCCTCATGAGCAGAGACAAGTTTGGAGTTATAATCTACACAGCAGCATCATTTTAAGGCTGAGGATATCTCAAGAAATTCCAACATTCAGTTACTATAGCAACATAAATTAAGAGCCAGAAAATTTATGAAATGCCTTTGGAAACCTGAACCATACAATTTTACAAGACACTAACCAGTCTCTTAAACAGCATTTATTGTACATCGGAAGGCAAAAGCAAACAAAATGTACCATCAGTGTACCAGCACAACCTGCTCCAGGCTGAGACCTTAAAGCTTATCTGTGTTCTTTAGGGTGATGCCAGCATTGTTGGTGGTGCTAACAACCATTACTGACAGGGTTTAAAACCTTTATGTAAGTCATCAAAACACCAGCAGCTGTATAAAGTCAGAGACGTGCACTTTCATTGACATTAATTCTTTAAGGGGAAAAAAAATGTTTTAAGAAAAAGAAAGGAGGTGGAAAATCCTTCCCAGGACGACCTTTAGCTGAGCTGTCCTACAGTCTGAAAGGCACAGGAGAAGCAACCTTGACCTTTAGCAGGGTGTAAGGCAAAGAGGGAGCAACCGGTCAGTTCCTATAGTAGCTTCCCCCATAGACAGTTATTATACGTCGGTGCATTGTCGGGGAGGAAGACAGGCCTATTCTTCAGGGTTGTTGGCACTTCCTTGTCTTGGCGAACAGTGTGCATTTACTCCGTATTAACCGCGAGTATTAGCACATTAGGATTCTCTAAGTAGACTAGAGAGGTGAGATATTGTTTAAGTGCTAGCAAGGGTCAAGCCTTTGCATTCCAGATTTGGGAGTCCTGGGGTTTCCTTTTTAACTCTTACTTTCCTGCTGGCTAGCATCCTTTCTCATTCCTGCTGGTTGGTAGTGGGCATATCACAAGTGGAAAGCAATAATATAATTCAATATCATTGAGTAATTTAAATTTTTGACAAAAACAAAACAATTTCATACTACAGACTATAGTCTACAATGCTCTTTGGATGTTTTATCTGCATAAAGAGTGACATGTATGACTATAACAATAATAAGGACAGAGAGTTTGTCTAGGCAACAGACCAAGCATCTCCTTAGGTTGTGATTGGCCATTTGGGTGACTCAGTAAAGCTACATTTGCTGCGTGATCCGAAGTTAGACTTGGTGAACACTGTCCGTTCAGCAGAGACTTTTCAGCTCCCTCTGTGGGACTTGTGTTAGAGTCTATAATCCCAGCATCAAACAATCCGAAGTCTTTGCTTTCAGAGTGGGGAGAGGACTATATAGTGTAATAAAACAGTGATTTAGAGAGTAACAAACACTTAAAGGGACAGCAGCCAGCATCTTGGAGCCCTGTGATAGGCTGGGCATGCTTAGCTCTCATGACTGTCCTAGAAGACAGTGTTTGAACTGTCCCCATTTAATAGATACCAAGAATCAAAGGGTGGAAAATTAATTAGCCTGCCCAAGGTCACATGCTGAAGAAAGATGTTGGACTTTGGAGCACTGACTCCATACCCCATGCCTTTACTCACCAGGCTACACTACATGGTGAAGTGAGGAAATATGAGCACCAGACACCACATAAGACAGGTCACAGGAGGCTCCCCCAAATCGGTGACATGTCGCCTATGAGTCATGAATGAGAAGGGACCTCATGTGTACTACTGGGGAGGGAGAGATGTCCAAAACAACATGAACCTGGGATTAAAGGCCCCTTACTATAAAAAAAAAAGGAGACAAAATTTCAAAAGGACCACCCTGAACAAGAAAGAGTGGTCAAGCATTTAGGAACAGTTCTAGAACCTGTCACCTCATGAAATCTCAGAGTGCCTATCTCACCACACATGCCTGTCAGGAAGTCTGTCTCAAGAAACTCTGGACATCTCTAGAGACTGTCATGTGCCCCTCCTCAGATCTGCTACCCACAACCATTTTATCTACCCCCTCAAAGATGAATCGTCCAGCAGGCCCAGCCTTACCCTTTCTTTGAAAAAAAAAAAAAAGTTCCTCATTAATTAACCTCGTCTGAAAGTTAGGGGAAGGCCCAGTGAGAGCCTGTGACAGGACACAGCTGAACAACATCCCTGTTTATCTGTTCATCCTCAGTAAGTAAATCTAGCAGCTTATAAAACATTCCAATAAAACTGGTAATCACCCACCACCACACAATAAATGCAATAAAAAGGAACCGCAATGATTATTTCTCTGGACTTCCAATATTCCTTCTAATTTATTATCATTGTGTACATGTTGGTTTTCCCATAGAGGTCCACACAGGACCATCTAAGTCATTATATTTCTTCATTTTTTTTTTCTGTGACCTTGGACTATGGACCCTTCTAACTTTCTCCAAGACTTCACCTCTTGCAGTTGTCAGTGTAGTATTTACAGTAACAAAAGAAGCAGTTACTGAACACCAGCAGAGAACAAGTTACTGTGTACTTATCAGTAACCATACTTACCAGTCCACACAGGAGCATCGTTTTCAAGTCTCCTCTGCACATTCTGCATACCGTATGCCCAGTTTGCCGGTGGTGAGACTGAGGCTTTCACAGCTGGACTTCCACCCTTTTGCTTTGTGCAGCTCTTAAACAGCTGCTGGGGAATGGAGATAAAAGCCAGGCAGTTAAGTTCTCGAACTGGCCCTCTCAACCCTTCTGCTTCATTTGTAAAGAACGAAGACAACCTGCCATCACTGGGATGGTGGGCCTCCGTATACGGTCCTTTATATTTTTAAAAGGAAAGCATCCTGCCCGAGACCTTCCTGGTGTAGCTTACAATGTCTCACTGCTCTAATGCACCAGGGTGTGGTAGGTCTAAGAGACCCATCCTCCTTTCCAGGACCCACATCCTGATCACATACAGGGCATGTGCCCCTAACCTGGGACCCCAAAGATCGATGGATCTGAGCAATGCCACAGTGAAAAATTCCACCCCTGACTTCATCTGCCAGGTCATAGTCAAAGCACAGATGGTACTAAAACTAACTCCTAAAACTACCTCCAGGCTTTGTGCACAAGGTATATATGAAACATAAATGAGGTTTTGGGTTTAAACTTCTTCAGTCCCATCCCCACAATTCTTGTCATGTATGCAAATATTTTTAAATCTCAAACACTTTTAGTCCCAAGGATTTCAGATAAGAGCTACTCAACCTGGATCTCATAACCAAGAATTCTAACCAAGAAGGGCTCATTCAGTCCCCCAATTCAAGAATGGAGTGTGGTTCACCTGACACACCCTAGACCTCGGGGAATTGCTCTAATGAAGTTTTGTTCTCTCCGTCCTCGGCTGCCTTGAAATCCACAGTAGCGTGTTATCTGGTCAGGCCACTTTCTATGCCTTAGGGGCCTCCCTGTTGTTTAGTTCTCATTGTTGGCCACATATCTTGGCATAACACAGCTTTCACTTAAATTGCCTTGCATCTGCCTTCTTGATTAGGTCTATGTCTGGGGGAACTTACTAGGTAGAGCACATGGGGCAAAAGGAGATATGTAATCAGGGAAATTATGGAAAGGAACACTAATTGGGTCGCCTCCTTAGCTCCTGTCTTTGGAGGATAGCTTCCGTCGGTGTGGAACCTACAGCTTTCTAATCTACTCCTGCGTGCCCACCAGCACCTCTGTCATCTCCGGAATAGCTATCCCCACACATTTTAATGTCCTGACTCTAATAGCATAGCAGAGCAGCCTGTCCTCTGGAAACAGACCGAGAGAGAGTCCCTATCCTGTGTTATGCAGTACTAAGAGTGTCCTTCATTTCTTCACAAGGGTGAAATCTACAGGTGACTGCGGTTCCTGTATGGCAGGCATGTATTCAGGGATCATGAAGGGGTATGGGGTGGGGGTAATTCAGGGAAAATTTTAAACCCCAACAACCCTCATCTGGGATGATTTGATACCAAAGTGTTGAACTAAATGCCTGAAAGGGCACGAGGGCTCCTGAAGATATAAAGAATCAGAACGAGAGAACAACTGGTAATTCACTGGCTTATTGCAGTGATTCTCAATCTTCCTGGTCCTGAGACCCTTTAACACAGCTCCTTGTGTTGCAGAAACCCCAACCGTAAAATTATTTTTGTTGCTACTTCATAACTATAATCTCACTACTGTTATGAAGCATAATGTAAGCATATGATATGCAAGATATCTGATAAGCAACTCCTGTGAAAGAGTCAGTCAACCCCAAAAGGGGTCATGACCCTCAGGTTGAGAACCACTGGTTTATTGAGATTGCTGATAACTTCCATTTTACAAACTTATAGTCTTAAATGTATAGTGGCAAATGCAGTAAATGGGGGTATAAAATTTAGCTAAAGCCTTGCCTTCTGTAAAAACACACACAGTGTCTTTAAAGTACAAATATCTCTTGTTCTGAGAGTTCCTAGTAATACCTGTCCCATGGCATAAATAAGATCATATAATTTTCACAATGGTTTTATTTCCTTTGGACTTCGTAGAACTCTAAAGATTTGATGATGCCTATGGAGCCTCCCATGGAAAATTCACCTTGCATCTACAGGTTCCTGAACTCTTGGGGCTTATCCATTCATCTCATTACAAAGTTCCATTTAATATGAAGCCATCTTCAGAACACATTACAAGAACAGGTTATTATATCTCCCGGAAGATATGTTCAGTACATGCCACCTCTACTTCCTCTTCACCTCTCCATCCCACTTACCTATGTAGTATTAGAGTACCCTGAAGCCCTGTACCAAAAGCAGCAGCTCTTAGACCACAGAAGCAGAAAACTACATTTTCCATTCTGATATCCCTCTTTTAGATAAAGATCGTCTTCTAAAATGATTATTGCAAATTATCATTGCCAGGTGATGGTTTGCACAACTTTAATCCCAGCAATCGGAAGGCAGAGGCAGGCAGACCTCTGAGTTCGAGATCAGTGTGGTCTACAGAGAGAGTTCTAGGACAGCCAGGTATATAGAGAAACCCTGCCTCAGAAAGCCACTAAGATAAAGAGACAGAGAGAGACAGAGAGAGAGAGCAGGGAGAGAAGAAAAAATACTGCACTTAAACTAAGGGCTAGCAAGGAGTTCATTGGGTAAAGTAGCTTGCAAACAAGCCTGATGACCTGAGTAAATAAATACAAAGAGAATTGTTTTCAATTCAACAGCACCTGCTACTGAGCTCTGCATCAAAATTACAGCTAGTTCATTTCAAAAGCTGAAAGTTCTTTCTGTATGAGTCTAACGTGGATGTTTCTATTGATGAGTCTCAGGAAGCTTGCAATAGCAGTACTGGTATAGATCTTACCCTGCCAGTCATTTGAAATTTTGGTCCTTGGGTTTATTCTTCAGGAAAGTCCATAACACTGAGAAGCTTCCCCTTCCCACTTGATCCCCACTCGTGTTAATTCACTGCTGAACCAGGTCTCCCTGTGCCAGTTCCCATTCTCCAACTTGAATGCCTCTTTTTCGGATCTGCTGTAAGACATTTCCAAATTATCTCCTAGGAGACCGTATTCCTCCCTGCTTCTCCTGTGTTCTGTTTGGATATCTTCCCATAGACTCCAAGCCCACTGACTTCTCTGCTGCTGTCTCATCAGCTGCTCACAGTACCAGGATGACCCCATGTTCTCTCTCTGTCAAGCCATACTTCCTGAGAATCTTCCACTGCATGTTCTAGCTAGCCCAGACCCTTATGTTTCCTGAAATGCATGTGTACAGTCATGGTGCCATATTTTTGACCGTGTTGTTTACTTTTCCCAAAATGCTTCTTGGCTACCTGGGAAACTCTTGATCACTATGACACCCACACCTGACTGCTTTTCCCATTTTCCCCCTACTGAATGTGAAAAAAACAAAAACCAAAAAAAAAATACCAAACAAACAAACAAAAAACCCTCCATCTCTGAGCTGCTGTGCCATCATTCACTCTTTGTGCTTGTTTTCTTATCAGTAAAGTGAAGTAGTACATAATTCCGTGTTTTTACTACAGATCAAATCACTCAAGCTCAACTAAGCATCTTTGTGGCATTTTATGAAATATTTTCCTATAATTTCAGTGAATATCATAATATGCCTTTTAGGCAATTACCTCTGATTTCCCAGTTTTGAAAGTAAGTAAGTAAAACTGGGGTGTAGAAATATGACTTGATAAAAGGCAAGGCTCAAAGGAGTATCCAGATTTCCTGAATCCAAATGCCGTCTCCTTTCTAAGACTCCAGTCTGTGCGAATGCTGGGTGTGTTCTCCTTTCTTTCCAAGCACTGTCAGGCTGCCTGAAGTTGTTATTCAGTAAATGTTTTCTGAATTAAATTGCTTGCTTTCCCTTCTTTTGAAATGTGAATGAGGCTCATCTACAGGAATGTGTGCCATTTCATACCATCAGATAGCATGAATTAGTGATTTCTCTGTTTTGCTTTGGCCAAACTACATAGACAATTAACAAACGAAGATTCCTTTTGGTTCATGCCTTCAGCTGCTTCAGTCCACTGAGCTGTGATGAAACATCAAGATCAAAGGGTTTCTTTGGCTTCCACTTCTACATTGTAGTTATCTCTGAAGGAAGTCCGGACAGACAAGGAACTCTAGTGACAGGAACCAGGAGGAAGGAACAGATGTAGAAGCTAGAGAAGAGTGCTTCTTACTGGCTTACTGGCTCCTCATGGCTTGCTCAGCCTGCTTTCTTACAGAGCCTAGAACCACCTACCCAGGGACGGCACCACCCACAATAGGCTGGGCCCTCCCACATTAGCCACTAATTAAGAAAATGGCCGACAAGCTTTCCTAGAGCCTTATCTTATAGGGGCATTTTCTTGACTGAGGTCCCCTCCTCTTGTGTCAAGCTGACAGAGATCCAGCACAGGCAGGGAAGGCATGGCAGAGAAGCTAAGCTCACGCCACTGTGGGCAGGGAGCAGAAAAGAGGAATGTGAATGCACATGCTCTCTTCTTTCCCCTTTTATGTCATCTGTATCACCAGCCAATGGGATGATGCTACCTACACCTCAAGCAAAGGTTGCTGCCCGTTGGTCACCTCTGGAAACACCCTCACATACACCCAGGGATCTACCTCAACCTCAAGGCAACTCTATATCGATTCTGGTTGACAATAGAGATCAACCTACAGTTTGCTAATCTGATATTGGTAGCATTTAGAGCAGTGGTTCTCAACCTGTTGGTCACAACCCATTGTGGGTCAAATGACCCTTTCACAGGGGTCACCTAAAGCAACCAGAAAACATAAATAGTTCTATTACAATTCATAACAGTAGCAAAATTACAGTTATGAAATAGCAACAAAAATAATTTTATGGTTGAGGGTCATCACAACATGAGAAATATATTAAAGTCACAGAATTGACTGCATTAAGTCCATTAAAGGGTTGAGAACCATTGATTTAGACTGACACTTGGAACATCTATAAACCCAAATAACTACATGACCTGGCTCCCATTCCTTCATTTTATCTCAAGGAATTGTGAATCTTTCTCAATGCATAGCAAAGTATACAATATTCCATACAATAAAGTCACAGAATTGACTGCATTAAGTCCATTAAAGGGTTGAGAACCATTGATTTAGACTGACACTTGGAACATCTATAAACTCAAATAACTACATGACCTGGCTCCCATTCCTTCATTTTATCTCAAGGAATTGTGAATCTTTCTCAACCCATAGCAAAGTATACAATATTCCTGTGGATACTAGTTCAGAAAATGACAGACCCGGATTAGCATCTCTCTCATGGTCATTTCCTGTCAGTCTGTGGTGATCGGCATTTTCTTTCTTTTAAATGATCTTTCTTTTAAATGATCTTTGAAAAGCATTCTTTTCTGTAATTATTAAATTTTACGCAATGTGTTTTGATCATATTTTATTCCTCTCAACACCCCAAGTCCTCCCTACTGATCCAACTTCATGTTCTCCCCCCCTCCCCCTCCCTCCCTTTCCCTCCTTTCCTCCCTCTCTTCTTCCCCTTAACATTTACAGGCTTCATTTCTAATAGAGTATTTGCTAGTACCCTACCTCATGGCACAATTCCATGACTCCTCAGAAATTGTAAGGAATATAGAACATGTTGTCATAGGAAACTGGCTTCTCTGTTTGCCCAAGAAGTTAACCACATTCAGAGAGCAGTGTTGCATGGAGGTATGCCTGGCACTGATGGAGGGTGCAGTGTGGCTACAGTTTTGCACTGGAGATTTCTGAGAGCATTCATGAGTTGAAAGTTGCTCTTTCTCCCTGTCAAGGATAGACAATACAAGATACCATCGAAAAGTTCCTCTCAGTCTGAGTTCAGAGATGCCCCGAAGTCTGGACACATTAGTACTTCTGCTGAAGCTTTTGCTTCGGTTCCATGTTATCGTGAAATGATAGCTGCAGCATCCCACAGCATCCCAGCATCCCACAGCATCCCAGCATCCCAC
>NW_021620970.1:9179476-9214280 GCF_004785775.1 Grammomys surdaster
AGCATCCCAGCATCCCACAGCATCCCAGCATCCCACAGCATCCCAGCTGTGCAGAACGTGGCTATCTTGTCAAATCAATAGATGAAGTTTCAGAGAGACCAAAAATCCTGTCAATCAGTTCAGACTTTCTAAAACTGTGCATTTATTGCCTTTCAATCAACCCAGATACCCAGAATAAATTGAAGAAAAAAAATTCCAGAGTAGAACTTACAGGCAGAGGTTACCCTGGTGAAAAAAAATGCAAATAGAGCAGAAAACCAATTAAATCAAGATTTCTAAATCATTTTAGTCTCTGCTCACCTTTGCACAATTGTCCTGCTATGGTTGTATATGCTCAGTCCAGGGAGTGGCACTATTAAAAGGTGTGGCCCTGTAGGTGTGTCACCGTGGGTGTGAGCTTTAAGACCCTCCTCCTAGCTGCCTGGATACCAAGGCATGACAGTAGTTCCAGCTTGGGATGTGACCTTTCTGCCAGCACTCAACTATTTTACCAACCAGAGATATGATCACTAGCCATTCTGTGATGTGTCTAAATGCTAACTGTCAGTGACTGCAACCCAAGTGTGTCACTAACCTACAGGTCCTCCATTTTGCATTATATAGAGAAGAATGTGGAGGAAGCGACTATAGCCCATCTAGCTGATGTTGTATCTTCTCTGGTTTCTAAGCATTTGTAGCACAAACAACAAAAGTGATGACCGCTCTAGAAATGACATCCCTAAGAAAAAGAAAAGGACCTTTTCAATCTAAGATGTCTTTAATACTCTTCAAAATTTATAATGGTTTCATCACTATACTCTCAATCTCACAGATGTGTTTATATAATTGCCCCATTTATTGACAGGGGCTCATAGAAATTAGTTTTTAAATGGACTTGAAAACTAAAGGGTAAACACTTGGACAATTCATCATTTCTTCCAGGCCAACACTTCAATATATTGAGAGTCCCTGCCTCCCCAAAATAATTTCTTCCAATGCTGAAATAAGACTTTTTTTAAACTCTGCAAATTTTAAGTGCTTGAAGATAAATTACTCCGTCTGACACTTAGTACCTCAAAACTTCCCTGATGAACAGTGATTAAGCACAGAACTGAGACATCAGGTAACCAAGGATGTGGACTGTGTTCTGAATTCCCAGCTCTTTGAGTTTAAGTAGATTATTTGACTAATTGAAATTTCCTGTCTCATAAAGAGAAAATGGTAAGAGAACCTCCTTTGTGGGGATACTGTAAAATAATAAAAAGTAAAATAAAATAAAAAATATGAAAGTGAAAAAAAGAAAAAAAAGATAAAAAAAAATATGAAAGTGAACTGCTTACCATGACCCCAGGCCCCGGGAGTATATGGCCCATGTCCATAGCTGATGTTTCCCATCCCTGGACCTCACTGAGAGTTTGACCGAGGTTAGTCCAGACTTCCTGAACCTTAACTTCTTTACCTCTGCATATATACCTGTAGTGATGGACAGTAGTTCACCAGTACCTCTTCAGATCATCTCCTGTTAAGTTGTATGAGCTCCAGAATAATAAATGATTTCTCCAGAATATAGAAAAGGCATTTATTTCTGGGAAATTTCTCTTTGCTTTAGTGTCCTGAATATTGATTTGATTATAAGGGACAAAATGTGACTGAAATACGTCATCTGTCCCTTTAACAAAAGAAGCACATACCAAATGGTTTTCTTTGGAATTGATTTAGCGTCATGGCAAGACTAATACAGCCCTTTAATGTAAGAAATGTAGTAGAGGCTGGGCTAATTCGATGCTGTTGATCTCTGGAATAAATGGGACTTCTAGGATCTGCAGTGTACCAGGTTCCAAGTTTGATTAGACCCTCTACATATCATAAATTGAACTCTCAAGGGCAGGCAACTACCACTGTGGCCTAAACCCTGCTGTGTCTCCAGGGAGACTCAGTTTGCTCATTCCAAGTAGAAGAAAAGAGCTAGAATCCTGGACTCCAGATCTTCTCATATATTGCCTCCCTGAAGGAACGTAGTATCAACCACACCTCTCCCATCTCTGTAAACGGCCTGCCAAACTCCACCGTCATTCTAAAAGCATGACCTCATCACAAAGTTCTTAAATAGTAAGATACTTATTGAACCAAAAGAAGAATCATTGTGACCTGTTCATATCCTTCAGGAATCATATTCATGGGCCTCCATACTGACATGCATGTCTGCCTACATGTGTACCTGTGTGTATGTGTTTGTTGGTTTTTTTTTTAGACAAGGACACATTATACAGCCCTAACTAGCCTAGAACTTATTATGTAGAGCAGGCTTCCCTTGAACTCACAGAGATCTACCTACCTCTGCCTCTTGAGTACTGGAATTAAGGCATGTGCCGCCATACTCAGTCTGCTTTTCCATTTTGATCTAAGCAGACTTGCACATTTTGATCTTTAAGTTGCCATGATGAGGAATCACAGTTTGGCTCGTATAAATTGTCATCTGACTCATAGCAGCACCTCTATCTTCCTTTTACAGGTAACTTTGTACTGTTTATATTAGCTTTAGATTCTCCCTGGAATACACGCTCTTCTTGGATATGAGTCTCATCTGTATTTTACAGTGATTTTGTTTCTATCAAAACATCAGATTCTTGTCCCATTCCCAATAAAAACTAGCTCAAGCATCTGCCCTGCAGCCTACCACCTGCTTTCCACTCTGTACCATGACTTCCCAGAGCACTGAACACAACCTGTTGTGTATCATTATTTCCATAGGTTTCTTTTCCTTCAACTGTAGTTTATACACAAACTCCTAGAATGGTGTAAAGCACACAGTTGAAATTGAATAAACTTTTCTGCTCCAGAAATAAATGCGTTGATATATACTGTTCATGGTTTGTAGTAAGAGCAGCATGCAGCCCTCCTCTGGCTAAGAGTTACAGTTCTTTAGAAGGGACTTAGAGTTCAGAATATGTTTTCCATGGACAAGTCATTGTTTAACTTTCCGTGCCCTGGTAAGTGTAAGTTGACACTTTCTTGTGCCTTTTTAAATGTACATTACTAGCTAACACACTTGATGGCAGGCATTTTTCATACTTTCATATTTGGTTGTTAAAAAATTAACATGTATTTAACTTAAACCCCACTTGTACCCAATTCTTATGGCTAGAGCTCTAGAAACATAATCAAGAGATACTTGATAGTTACTCGGTAGTTCAGAATACATTACCATTCCTCAACAGCCCCTTACCGAATGTCCTTCAAACTCTTGAGTCCTTGTAGAAGTCATGAACAGAGTGGCTTAATAGCAGCACATCTAATGGGGTGAGTTAGAAAATTCTACACACCTCCCTCCCCAAGCACTTCGATGCCTCCTCTTGCAATGGAAGGCAGGCATCCTAAGTACTCTGGCTTCCCAGCTCTTTAGTTTAAAAAAAAAAAAAAGCTAAACAGTAGGACTTGCCATTGATGCCCATGAATCAGTGGTGGTTGACACTGTCTCCTGACACTGCTGCCTCCTCTGTACATTAGAGGTGTGGTTTTCTTGAGACATTCTGGGTACCATGGAAAAGGACCTGACTCCGCAGGAGCAGCCCTGATGTCTGATGACAGGAAGTTGAAATCTAATTTGTTGTATGGCTTTGTAGCAAAAGAGAGCTAAATAACCAAAATATTCCAGAACTGTAACCAAAAAGGTGGGCAAAGGTCTTCTTTCTTCTTTCTTCTTCTTTTTTTTCCTCTTGGTTTCTCTGAGTAGCTCTGGTTGTCCAGGAACTTGCTTTGTAGACCAGACTGGCCTCTAACTCAAGAAATCTTGCTTCAGAAGCCTGTCTCTGCCTCCTGCTTGCTGGGATTAAAGGTATGTACCACCATGCCTGGCATGGGGGCTTCTAATTTTTTGTGAACTTGTAAACTTTATCCTCAGGGAGATTACAGATGGACTGAAATAACTCGGACTCAGAGAAATCACCCTTGATCCTAAATGGAGAGGGAAAATAAAAATGTTGGTTTGAAAGGGATCCTCTTGTCTAATTCTAATACTGAAAATTGTCTTCACTTACTTCATCACAACGAATACCTACCCTTATCGTTGTACCAAGCTACATTCACACAGTATCATATCCTCCATCTTGGATTTTGAGAAATTGGGTAACTGATGGATACCTATGCCAACACTGTCTGAAATCATTTTAAGTTTCCATTTGAAAGAACTTGAAATGCTTTGAGTCATGAAAAAACACTTTTTAATGATAAGTGGAATTATCAATATAAATTCTAAGGTTCTTAAAGAAATATACCATGGAACTAGAAAATGTTAATGGGAGGGAGGGGGTTGTTGTTTGGTTTGGTTTGGTTTTTGGTTTTAGCTTTAAAACCAGGGTCTCTCATTCTTTGGCTTTCCTGGAGCTAATTATGTAAACTAGACTAGCCTTGAACTCACAGAGATCAGCTTGCCTCTGCCTCCTTAGTAGTGGGAGAAAAAGCATTCAGCACCGCACTGAGCCTGACATTGATATTCTTGACTCATGTTATTAATAAACTACCAACTTCCCTGTGAAATATATATTTCATCTCATTCAAGAGAAGGATCTAAAAGAGGACACAGTTTACCCAAAACCCCATAGTGGCCATATCCCTAGCACCCAGACATGGTGGGGAATTTTAATGTATGTTAAATATGTCAAATATAAGCTTTAAGGCACACAAGTAATAGTGATACCTGGCACTTGTAGGTCGTTGAGCATTCAAAGACCACTGTAGTCCCATCATGCTAAAAAAAAAAAACAAAAAACAAAGTAGACCTTGATAGACAGCGCATGCTCAGTAAGTGAAAGGGGAGTGAAATTCAGACCCACCAACTACATTGTCACTATTCCTTTGACAGCTAACAGATGACTAGTCTGGAGAGACTGTGTGTCTAGTCCCTCCCAGTCCAGAGTGGTCCTACCCTTTGAGGAATCTCAGTGATAGGGAAACCCTGAGACAGTGGGGTACCCAGAGACTTCTCTCCTTTTTACATTCAGTGATCACATCTCCTAATCATGCCATCCAGTTCTAAAAACTTTTAGAGCATGGCGCTCCGCTAGGGAAAATCCATGGGCACCTGCTTTTGATTTACTTCCTGCTTGGAATAATTTCCACACAGCTGTGACATTGCAGAGACTCTGCTCAAAGTATCAAGCAGCGGATGCTCAGTCAAGACGGGGTATGCTGGCTGTTTGGATTACAATGACTTCAGCTATTCCTTCTCTTTTCATACAGCATCATTAGTAATCTGTCATTCTAATAAGAGTAATTCCCTTTTGACATCATGGAGGTGAGAAGAAATCATCCCTGGCATAAAAAATGAGGTGATATTTCAACCACATCATTTCACTGAAGATAAAATAGAAAGCTTTATTACTCCCCATGCCTTAAAGAAAGCTGAACAAGGCATATGCTGACCCCAGAGCTTATCTATTTCAGCTCTTTGCAGAGTGGTATGAAATCAGTAATTTTAATTGTTCCAACTAGTTCCAGAATGTAGCCCCCGCAAAGCTTTACATGTGCATACTGAAAACATGTTGAAAATAATCCTTATCTGTTTCTAAGAGGCAGAGAAAAACAAAAGAGAAACCCAGTATAACCAAGAATGATTTCATTTTCCTCCTCCAATGTCATGTGACGTTCAAAGAACTTAGCAATTGATTTTGCTCAGTCATGTGCTCAATACCTATCGTGTACTTGTGTGCATTACACACTGTGCTGGTGTTGGGAAGCTAACTGATGAATAAAACCAAGTCCTTGGTCTAGAGAACAGAGTCTAGACTTAGGCAGATTGCACAGAGAAAGGATTATGAGGCAACTGTGCTATGTGCTACAGAGGAGGTGCGTTGATGGGCAACAGAAGGAAGTGAGTAACCCAGAGTAGATCGCAAAGAGAGCGTCATCGTAGCCGGCTCCTCGTGGACTGGGCCACCTGGCAGAGATTTTGAACATGACACTGGAAGGACAGGGCTGACAGAGCAATGAGGGAGTCAAGTTCATTGTAGAGAAAGACCTGTGGTGCTCTGGCCAGTGAGGCATAAAGCCATCTCAGGGGAGGCGAGTGGGGAGCAGAGACACTTGGCGAACTCAGCAACTGTGGACAAGGACTGGGAGCCTTGGTTTCATGCAGTTCCATGTGCAGTGTTCAGAATAACAAGAATGGAAATTAGGTAGAGCTCATGTTAACAAAATGTCTTGGATTCATTATAAGAAAAGGGGACATGATTCTGTAACAGGGAAGCCATGAAGGTTGTTCTTTGCCTATGGGACAAGAGACTAAGTATGTAGATTTAAGTCAGCCACTGGGAAATTCCTTTTAGAAATTTCTCACATCATTGCTCCTTATTTTCTTTTTTTTTTTCCATCCTACCAATACGCATACAGGAAATTTTCTGGACCTCAAATTTCTCATACAAATAGACATTGCAAAGGAGCAATATGATCTTCCTGGAGTCAAAGCAAAAACAAGCTAACAAAATATCCTTACACATTGAAATCTTAGGTTACAAAATAAATGACAATAAGAAGTCAGAGCTAGAGGCTGGAGAGATGGCTCAGCAGTTAGGAGCACTTACTGCTTTTCCAGAGGTCCTGAGTTCAATTCCCAGCAACCATGTGATGGCTCACAACCATCTGTACTGGGATCCGATGCCCTCTTCTGGTGTGTCTGAAGACAGCTATAGTGTACTCATATAAAAACAAACAAACAAATAAATAAAAAGAAATCAGAGCAAGACCCTAGTCAGAGAGTCTATGTTCCACACACACTAGGGCTCTTCAGGTGTAATAGGTCTTGGGCTTCTAGATAGGGGCAATGTTTTTCAACTGTGTCTTCTGACACCTGGTCCCTTTGTCCCTGTAAAATCTATATTTGTCATCTCAGTTACAACTAATCTGCAAATAAACAGCTCTTCTCAGAAGCAACTGGTGGGATAAAATAAGAAATATGTAAGACTATTGGCTCTTTTAAAAACAGACATAATACATAGCTATTAGATTTTCATTATAAGCAAATTTCTACCCTTTCTCTCTCCTCCTCAGAAAGTAAAATTTTCTTTCCTAGGGTTGAATATATAATTGCTTCTTTTTTTTTTTTTTCAGAAGGGTCTCACAATGTTGTTGAGGCTGGCATTGAACCCATGGGCCTCCTGCCTCAGCTTCTTGAGTTCCTGTGCATTAGAATGCACTACCACACGAGGCATCCCACTAAGAAACAGTGATTAACTTCCAAGTTTCTTTAAAGAGATCTGTTCCTCCCCATTCTTACAGTGTCTCCATCTTATATACCAACTGAGTTGCTTTTATCTGACTGATAATTTATTATTTTTCTCTTTCAGACATCTTTTTCTTCTCAAGATAATCAGTGTTTGCAATTGCTCATAAATGCCTCTACTCTTATCACAAAGCTAACCTAACCCCATAGAATACAGTCCCAAACCATGAAAAAGTCCCTTACTAGTGGATATTTCAGCGTAAGTTGACTTCTAGGACTGCAGGGGAAACTCATCCCTAGTAGTTCTTGGCTCCTTTTCTTTACCATATGCAGAAGCTGGAAAAATAGACAGGACACAAATGGATTAGGGGTGTGTGGTTTCTTTGTATGTACTAAAACAATACGGAGCTAATACACAATAAATGAACAAGCATTGTAGGTTATTTTTCACTCAGTTTATAGACATACGCATTTGTAAATTCTGATACGGTTGTAAGAAGCCGACTCTGATGGGACCAGACTCACAGATGCATTGGATCCCTGGCACGGCCACAGTGTGACTTCACGTCGACAATTTAATCAGCCCTTCTCCATCAAGGAGGATGGGTTTTTAGTGCTTGCCTATTAGCAATCACATGCATAATATGAAATTGAGTTTTGGGGAGGATGGCCTACCATCTGTCTTTCTGATTTTCTTCTCACCCTTTCGTGGCCAAGTTCTACTGTGTAAAGACTATCGTAAAGGAGGGTTTGCTCACAAGACCAGACACTGGTGTAATCTTTCAATTTTTAGAATTGCTGTTGTTGTTGTTGCTGTCATTGTTGTTTTGGGATTATTTATATATATGAATGTTTTGCCTGCACAAAAATATGTGCCTCACATGCATGCCTAGTTCTTGTAGATGTCAGAAGATGGTACCAGATCCTCCCTGGAACTGGAGTTACAGTGGCTGTGAGCCACCACATGGGTGCTGGGAACTGAGTCCAGGTCCTCTACATGAGCAACAACTGCTCTCACCCTCTGAGCTGTCATCCCAGCCCCACTTGCAGAGTTTTAAAAAGAGATATGATTGATGCTGCCACCTGCGTTATCTTTTGAGTATACTTCAGACTGTGCCTGCTTTTAGGAGACAACCTGGGTAGGGTTAGGCTTTTACATGGAAAAGTTGGCTGGTGTTCTTTGAGCAGTGTTACAACTTATTTTTATAAAAATGAAACTTTACAGAGAAAGTGGAATATAATAGAAGCTTAAAAACCGGAGCTCAACCAGACTGATGGGAATAATGAAGATGTGTAGAATCTCTCTTCCAAATTCCAATATGCTAAGATTCTTTTATCAATAATATTGTTTTTCTCTGCAATAATATCTGCCTCGGGGAAAATCAGCTCCAATGCTGACAGGCTTATACTTCTCAAAATATGCTTAGGATGCTTCTGTGAAATTGATTTCTTTAAGTATTCTCCATGATGTAGAAAGATTGCTCAAAAGAGCACCCCCAAGCCTTTCATGTGTGACTACACTGGTGTGGCAGGGCATTTATTATGCTATAAATTCCGTCACTGATTTTGGCCAGTCCAGATTGATTCTGCAGTAACTGTAAGTAATGAACCTTCTGGAGCCAAAAGCAGGGCGGGGAGTAGAAAGGGAGGGGTAGCCAATACTCTCATGGCTCTGAGAATACAAAGCATGAGGATGGTTTAGTTGCAGCTTTTATCATATCATGCAGCCCGTACCCTCCAGAGCAAGAAAACACATATCCAGCAACATCTACAGGCTCCTTCCTCTGGCTTCAGCCACTACAACAGCAAACACAATGAGAATAATTCTTGGGGGAAAAAATGATTTATTGTTTCTTTACAAACTTGTTCTTTTTCATCTTCCTCTCTCCACCATCAGATGATGTCCATGAGTCAAGAATGAGATTTCCATTCCTGGGTACTATTGTTTTGATCTGAAGTGGGACCCAAAGGCTGGTATATTAAGGTCTCAGTCCTCAGGATAATGTTGCTGGAGTGAATAGCTGATCTTTTAAAAGGTGGAGCCTACTGGGTGGCTTTTAGGTTGTTAAACTGTGTAGCCTTGGAGAGGCTTGTAGGACCTTGGGCTCCTTGTTGCTTGCTCTTTTGCTTCTTGTCACGCAGGCCCACCAAGATGCGCCACCACAGGCCTAGAGCAACAGAGCCAGTCACTCCTGGACTGGGAACCCTAGAACTGAGAACCAGAACCAAAACCAAACCAAACCAAACAAAAAAGAAACCTGTCACTTTATAAAGTGACTCTCAGATGTGTGCTTCAGTGAGAGAGCACTCTAGAGGGGCATGACCGCACCGCCCCATACCCAGAGTGAATGGACTGTCAGACAAGGCGAGGTTCCCAGGGGCTTGAAGTAAGCAATCCTCCATTCAGACATTTGTAAAGAGGAACACCAGTTACCCTGGGTAAGCTTATTTCTGAGCCTTTGTAGGAACTGAGAAGAGTGGGAAAGCCCTGATCTTAGGCATTAAGGTGCAGCTGATGAGAGAGCTATGGCAGCATGTACATCATGGTAGCAGTGCATCTCGTACCAGAGGGGTTTCCTGCTGTTCTTTAAAAGACAGGGATAAGGAAATGGGTAGAGAGTGGAGGGAGGCACAGAATCTAATCTAGGTTCCTAAATACAGATGAGGTAAAGTACAGTGGGGGTGGGGGGACCTTTGCAGCAAAGAAAGAAAGAAGGGTGGGGATTAAAAGATGGCACTAAAGTCACACTTCACTTACCAGATAAGCCAAGAAAGTGTGCATTTCACTCTTGCCTATCCACTCTGCCATGCTTATTATAGTGTGGCTAAGGTGAAGTGGTGCAGGAAAGTCGTGACTGGGGAGACACGCAGGTGAGCAACACTTCATATCAGTTCTGGAGTCAGTATTCCCCATCCCGATCCCCCTGAATTTATGAAGGACAGAGACACAAATAGTCCATTTCAGAAAATTACTAAGAAGCTTCATTATCTCTTTCCTGCCCCACCCAAGACAAATACCACAAGACTCTTCTTCTAAGAGTCCTTCACCATATTCGTCTCCCTAGTCCTCTGTAACATCATGGAATCAGAGAGCTGAGAGGTCTATAGATGTGTTATTGACTCTTGTGAGGTAGAACTGACAGAATGAGCCTCTTTGAAACATGAGCATTTCTCACTGAAGAGATTGCCATGTAGTTTCTCACAGAAGAAATCATAGCTACACCAGGCATCCCTTTAGTTATGAGAAGGAAGAGTCAGATACACGGGGAAGCTATCATCAGTGGTAGGGAAAGACACTGGACAACACAGGCAGAGTACCTGATCTCGAGTCATGTGTTACTCCGACATTCTTGGAGATTAGTCTCCCTTCTGGGATCTACTAGATCTTGCTCCGTGGGTACAGCATGTAGAAGGCAAGCGGTATGCCAGGGAAAAGCACCACAAGGTCCTGCCTTAGCCCTGTTTTGTAAGGGAAGATAATGAGTTTTGAAAGATTCTAATTTTAGATCTGTTCACACTGAGCCTCTGGGCCCTACAGTACATCATGGCACACAGGCCATCTCCAACTCAGTTCAATCTGTTAGTTCCAGTGACCGAGTTGAAATTTGAACATGTCATTTAGAAAATTAGAATGATTAAGAGAACTGAAATGCTGGTGAACTTCCAGAACCCTTTGGGTTGTCTTCTGGGGGTCAGGGCAAAGATATAAAATCCGCCTATGGACAAAGAGAAGCATGGTTATATGTCTTTCTGAAATAAGTAGGCAATTCAGTAGGCATATTTATGACCAATTAAGATGACCACAGGGTCACTTGGTGAGTTGCATAAAAATTGACCATTAATTGAATAGCAAAATATTTGAACCAAAGTTGATTCATGCTATCACTGTAACCGAAACTCGATAGCTGATGGCAGTGTGAATATTTACTGTTCCACCCCGGCAGAGCCACCAAAAAAAATTAACTACCTATAAAATGAAAGTTGAAATTAATGAGCAGAACACATAATTATCCTGTGTATAGTTTAGCTTTTGTGTACATGTTAGATAATATAAGAACTTTTGTCATTGTCATTATGGGTGACCTGGTCTTGTTAGTAACAAGTTATGTTTGAGTTCCAGTTTTCCTTGGTATGTCCTTCACCTTAGAGACTCATTGAGCCTGACTCTGTTGCTTCAAGCATCACAGAGTTACTATGATATAAATATACAGCACTGGAGTTAGAACATTGTGAGAACTATAAGTGACTGACATGGGTACCCAATATTGTCTCTGTTAGAGCCTAACTAGAAGATCCCGGGATGTCAGTGTCTTTGGAAGGTATTAGGTTAAGCAATAGAAATTTATCTCTTCATTATGTTTCTAGTCTTGGGGCATTTATTTTAGGGAGAAGAAAAAAATGACTATTAATAGAAGCCTTCAGATTATCCGTCTCTGAAGATAGCAAAGGTAGAAAACAAGATAGACAGAAGCTGCCACCATGGCTGCGTGCTACAGTATAGCCTGAGGATGCTCGGGTTACAGGATTAGCTAAAGTAGTCAAGAGTCAAGGCTGATGTAAATAGCCCTGGCGGCCTCCATGAGCTCCTTGGGGCTCCTTCCCACTGCTATTTACTTTGGTGAGCAGCTAAGTATCTCTTGATAGAGATTACTTTGTTAATCTATCAGCTCTGAATATGATAGTTTATTGATTAGTGATTGAAGTCCATATCTAGTCTTCTTTGTTCTTGCGCTTTCCAGAGTCTTTGAATAATGTTATGGACGCACAAGGTACCTAGAAGTAAACTTGGTAACAGTATTCTCCTCAGTGCCCAAGGTGGGCCAAATACACCTTCTATATAAATCATGGCCTGGTATTTTCTGTACTTCTGATAGTATGGCTTCTTAAAGTACTCAGTTGTGTTCCAAGAATGACTAATTGCCAAGAAGAATCTTGTTAATATAAATGTTTAAAGAGAAATCCATCTTGAAAGGTGTCTGAAATGCAAGGGAAGGCTGAGTAGCTTTAGACTGCCCAGATGGATCAAAATAGGAATGGAGCATGGCAGGAGACACAAGTAGACAATAAATAGGAACACTAAGCTGGAGGGATGTCTGAACTGTATTTTAGGTGTGCAATCACAGCCCGGCACTTCATCTCTTAGCCTCCGGTTTCTTATTTCTGGAATGGAGACACTAATATCTGTTCCCCCTGTCTCTGAGGCAGTAGTGAGGATCGGAAGAAATGAAATTAAGAACTTGTGAATTCTCCTGCAATAGAATCAGAGTACCTCAGCAGTCAGCCTCCCTCCTGTAGTCTTGAGCTGGTGAGGTAGGCAGAGAAATCAGACACACTCTGTGCCTCAACCAAGGGAAACAGTCAGAGGCACAAGGACAAAGCAGTCCTTGAGAGAGGGGGACTGGCACTGATTAGGTGAAAGAGGAGGATGGTAGGATGAGATGGGAAAGGTAGCTTTGGGCTTGAGTGTACCAAGGGGAAAGGACACTTAATTCATGACTTGTTTCTTAATGAATACAAGTTATTCAGTTATATCCAGTGAAAAGGAATAAAAAAGGCGCCCTGGCTGGAAAGGTGGTATGAACAAGGGGAAGGAGGCAGAGTACAGCAGGTGAGGCCAGGCAGATGCAGGAGGAAAGCCATGGCTGATGAACAGGCTCTGAGGTTTGAGACTCAGTCATCACAAGTCTTCCCACGATAAGCTAGGTGATCTGAATTACATTCCAGAAGTGACCAGGATTTTTGTCACAGTGAGATTATCGATAGCACTTTATACCACATGGTGCTGTACTGTTAATGAAGTATTAAATTTCCTTGCTTCTCTTGGTTCTTCCAGGGATTTTAAGGGATAGGGATGAAAAGATGACACACAGGAAACTAAGGCTCGGAAAAGTCACATGATTGCACTCAGTGCTACCAAGAAATCATATAACTCCTGTTGGTTTGGTTTTTTTGTTTTGTTTTTAAATGCTTTAAAAAGATAAGTCTATCTAGTAGCAAGACTATCCTGGTGAAAATAAGGATCTGGAAATGAAGATAACTCTGTGGAGAATGTGCACTCAAGCTACACAAGGCCCTGGGCTCAACCCCAGCACCAGAGAAAAGAAAATAGGATTGTGGGAAATCCATCAAGAGGTCTAGATTTGAAATTTCAATAGTCTGTGTTAAATTGAGGTTACTGAGAATGGATGTAATGTCAAACGTGTTTGTTTGTTTGTTTGTTTGTGTGTTTGTTTGTTTTAAAAAGCCATTGACTGGATTTTTTATTCTTGTATGGGTAAAATTATGGAATTTATAGATTTGGCCTTTTTATAGTATCTGAAAGTTCCTGCCTATTCCGTACAAACAGGGTTCTTTATTTAATTTTATCACTTTCTTAAGTTGAATGACCCAATTCCTCTACCCTCTCTTGAAGACCTGATGGTCTGTCTTCTACCTGCCCTGCTCAGTCGGCTAGGCTTCCTGTGAGACTCACTGAATTCCCAATTCCTTTTTAGTTTTTTTTTTTTTCATTTCATGCAATTTTCATTTCCAGCTTCTTTAGATTTTGTTTACTATTTCTATCTCTTTATTTAATTCAATTTTTACATCCTGACTTGCCCTCATTATCTTTCAGCCATATGATAGCTATATTTTTAATTGTCAGCTTGAAACTACCTAGACTAAACTTGTGGGGAAAGTCTCAATGAGGTGCTGTCTACATCAGGTTAGCCTGTAGACGTGTCTGTGAGGAATTGTCTTCATTGCTCCGATTGCTGTGGGGAAAACCAACTTGAAGGTGGGTGGCACTATTCCATGGTCTAGGGCCCCAAGGGTTTATAAGGAGAGAGGAATCTAGCTGAGAACTAAGCATACATTCCATTTCTTCTTCGTGCCTGACTGTGGACGTGATAGCATCAGATGTCTCAAGCTCCTGCCACTGTGACTTGGCCACAGTGATGAACTATAGCCTGGAATTGTGGCTAGGGCAAGCTCTTTCCCCCTCAGTTGCTTGTTGTCAAGAGTGTTTTATCACTAGGGAAGAACTCGTGCAGAGGGGGTGTTTCGGTCGTGCAAGCTACAGCAGGATAATAACTACGAGCCTCTCAACCTCCTGGAAGAAAGTGGAAGGAAGCGGTCGGCGTGTTAGGCTGTAAAGGTTATTTGTTGCTGGAAACAGAACTTAATGCTTACCTTTGAAGATAAGAATGCTGAGAGAAGTGCAGAAGGTGGAAGGCAGGCTGCCGAGGCTTCAGAGTGAAATAAGGACTCTATCAGGACTGAGAGAGGAGCCATTCGTGTGATACTCTACTCAAGGATCTGGCTTCGTTCTGTCCATGTCCTGAAAACTAAGTGAGGTTGAGCCGAGAGGTGATGGATTAGGGTTGGAGAGACGGCTCAGACGTTAAAGGCTAGGCTCACAACCCAAAATATAAGAGAGATGATGGACTGGTTTGTTTGCCAGAGGGTATTTCAGATTGGGAAAATATTCAGGCTGAGGCTAAGAAAGCAGGGACTATATAAGAGATCAACACCACTGAAGTAGAGTCTTCTGGACTGCCCCTGAACTAGTATAAGCATGTCCTAACGAGATGTTCTCACACCTTACAGGCTACATCTTATGAAGATCCTAAACTAAGGGGGTTCCCTGCCCCTCAAAAGCAACTGTATAGGAGTGTTTCCTCAGACTCAGATACAGCTGTGGTCCAAGAGGGTTTTCCGCATCTTAAGCAGGCAGCAAAATTTGGCAGTATAAGCACCATCGACGTGGTATTGGATTCCAAGAAAATGATGAAAGAAGGCTACTATGGAGAGCCTGAGGCCAGGGACCACGTGTAGGTCCGAGTCCCTGCAGAGGAGGCCTTGACAAGCCCATTGTATGTAGCTATGAAGGTGAAGCCTCAATTGCCTTGGAGATCCAAGGATATGAGGGATGCCATAGGACATCTGCCAAGGAGAACTGCAAGTCTGGTGGATTGGAGCTTGTCTAAGTCAATGAAAGAAGTTTTGTGTGCCATAGGTAGCAGGCAGCGGGTAGGGTGTGAATACTTCAGCCCTTTAAAACACAAATGATATTATGAGTCCTAGGTGCTAGGCAAGAAGCTGTATGATTAGGTTATTCCCTGATTTTTTTTTTTTGTTTGATTGTTTTTTTGAAATAATGTTTTCTCTGTATCAATATGTTGGAATTGATTTCGGGAAGAAGCTTATATTTTATATTTATTTTTTATTTTTAATATAAAGTTAATTTTAAACATATTGATATTTTATATTTCTATATTTTATGGGAGCTTATAGTTAAGAGAATTTTAACTTGGAAGATTTTAAAGACTGAGGGGACCTTTTAAAGTTAGACTGTAGTTTATAAGACTTTGGGGACAAGAGATAGAAGGTTTGGCCTTAACATGATGCGTTTGTGTGTCAAGTTGAGAAGGAGTAGAAGTCTGTTGGGTAGTTTTAATTGTCAACTTGACATAAGCTAGAATCACCTGGGAAGGAAGTCTTGCCTAGATCAGGTTGATCTGGTGATATGCCTATAAGGAATTTTTTCTTAATTTGCTTAATTGAGGGAAGACCCACCTTAAATATGAGTGGCACATTCCCTAGATTGATTGGGTCTGGACTCTTCAAGTATAGAGAACAGGCCGAGCACAAAAAGCATGCCTGCATGCATTAATTCATTCCCTGTGTCCTTGACTGAGGATGTAACTAGCTGCTTGAACTTCCTGCCTTGGCTATAACGGTTTGTAGTCGCTTTTGTGGGGTATTTTATCACGAGGTTCAAGCCTGCATATTTGGAGACTACTGCTACCCATGTTCATTCTTTACCCTCGCAGGGCAGGCTCTCGGCCGTTCCTTTCACTTACCTTTCCATTCTATCCCTCACTGCTCTTGATCACAGATGCACTGTGGGATCCTCAGTAACTGTGGTGACTTTAACACCCAGCATGGTACGAGAGAGAGAGAGAGAGAGAGAGAGAGAGAGAGAGAGAGAGAGAGAGACTAGTTGGTGGGATTCATATAAGCCTTCCGAGTTGTCTTTCTAAATCTGGGGGTCAAATCATATAACCCTTGCTTCAGAATTCCACAGGTGTTCCCTTTTTGTCTCAAAAACAAACGTTCCAATGACTTTGTGCAGCATGTACCACGCTATGACCAAGCCAGCACCATGTTCCCCAGCACTGCCCAGCTGTGCCCCTCTGCTGTCTCGATTCCTGAGTTCTGAGTACAAAATGCACTTTACTGTCTCTACCTGCTTAGAAGTTCTCCCACCTAAATGCCCGTGAGTCCTAGGTACCCATAAAACTCCCACACCAGTGCTGCTCCTTACCAAAGGTTCCCCCCCCCACTGCTCCTGGGCACTTTGTTTCTTCCTTCATCCTATGCTTGGCATCCTCCTGTGCCAGAGGCCTCACTCAGAGTTTGGCTGGCATGTCCGTCTACCTGAAAAGTCTGCTACAACAGGGCCCAGCCGAGTGTCAGCCCCTGGTAAGGGGTCAAATAAAGAACAGAGGCAGAAGAGCTCTTTAAGGAAAAGGTAATGGGTTTAATTTCAGATTCTCTTTGTAAATTGACCCCTTTGCTGCGGTTTCTCTTTGAGAAAAGTAAGAATCATTTAAGCATGTTTTTAAACGACTGCCTCCCTCCCCTGCCTATTAAGATGTGGGGTGAGTGCACTTTAAAATCCAGGATTCCTCTTATTCCTTACTCAGCAGAAAAGCTCAGGCAAACAAAAGGAAGAAACTGACATATTTTGGATTGACAGGTGTCAAGGGACACTACCATCTAATTTCCTTGTTGATTAATTTGAAGGTAATTTCCTGGTAACCCCGGCTTCCAAAAACGTCTTTTAAGTGGCATGTTGGTAAAAGAAAATTAATTTCTCTGCATTAAACTTGCCAGCTTTCGAATTAATTGCATGAGCATAACAATCAATTAATAAATGTTAAGCAAACAAGGTAAAATCGGTCAATTAAAAATGACAAAATCGCTTCCAAGGGTAGATAAAGCCTAAGATTGTCACGATGCTTACCTCCAAGTTGAGATCGCCCACCTCGGCGCGGTTCGCCTCCCACTTTTCAGCACAGCATTCAAATTGCTGAGGCTTTATTATAATTTCTTATCAATAAATTACCACCTACGCCATCATCACTGCCATGGCAGCATTAAAGAAACCAAACACAAGTAACAGTCCCCCAGCAGCCTGAGAGAAGGTCCCTGCTGTGGGCAGGTTCACTCTGCACATGCGTTTCTAAAGAGGAACCTTTGCCAGATATACCAGCACTCTCAAGATTAGCCAGCATGTCCTGCCCGGAAGTTCTGTCTATTGTCTTCCTCAGATAACTTTCAGAACCTCAGCATAAATAAGAAATGGCAAGACCTAAGGAAACAATTGGCCTTCTGAGGCCATTCAAATCAAACCTCCTTAAACAGGATACTAGCCGTACTACTGTATCTGGGGTTGACCAGAGCCTGTTTGCATAGGTTGACTCCCAGTTTTTAGATATTGAAATCTGTTCATAAACATGAGAAGGTGGTGGTCTTAGAAAATACATTTCTGTCTGACTGGTAAAAAAAAAAAAAAAAATGGGGCAGGGTGATACACAGGGATACCCTTACTGGGGTCCATTGTTAGGCTTGCCTGACTTGCTGGACTTGTCTTCAGTCTGACTCACAAGTATGTATTATTGGAAACTGCCTCCCTTGTCCTCTCAGACACAGACTGAAAAAAAAATTCAGGCCTTGTACTGTATATATAACATTAATTCTTCTATTTTCCCGGGGGTATTTATCATAATGAGTATGTATACAATTTCTGGAATGTCTCCATTTTAGCATTAGAGATGATCTCGAAACAAAGCTAAGAAGAAAATGTTGATGGTGAAATAGTACATTTAAATGCCCACGCCCAACAGGGTCGTTTTCATTTGAATGTTGACAGTTTCTCAAATGTAATATAATAGAAATCCCCAAGACATTTTACCCTCCACCAGTCCTTTCCACCTCTGGAAGTAGCACCACCCTCCAACCTGAGGCTCTGGACAAAGGTATGGGCCTGTGACTTGGCACAGCTCTGCTCCAGATCCCTTAGAATACAACAAGAACTCAAACACTGGTCAAGTTGTCAACTCTGCCTTCAGAGTTTGCCCAGAGCCCAGTGAGGAGTCATTACCTCCTCCTGGACTACCATCATCTCCCCTGTCTAGACCTCTTCAGGAGTATTCTACCTGACCTCCACAGAGAAACCATGGGAGCTAGCCAGAAACATTCAGCAGATCTCATCACTCCTCCCTGTCAGCCCTGCGTGCCACTGTATCCCAAGAGCCTAGGCCAGTGTTGAGCAGTTGATCAATCTTGGTGTTCGTGTTGAATGAATGAATGAAAGTATGTAACTCAAGTGGGGTACACAAAATTATGAACACCTGGACACCTGAAATGAATGAATGAATGAATGAATGAATGAATGAATGAATGAATGAATGAAAGTATGTAACTCAAGTGGGGTACACAAAATTATGAACACCTGGACACCTGAAAAGCATTATCTGACCACACTAGAAGCCAGGAAAGAGTAGGACATCTCCCCTCAAATCTAAGCACTTCACAGACCTGCCAGTCACCCACTCAGCTCATCTCCCCTACAGAACTGTTAATGAAAAAGAAGGCATTGCAAAGGAGTGAGGTTTACTGCCTCTTAGAATCTCTCTTACGGGGAACATGCCTGCCTAGACCAAAGCAGATCTAAGACTGTAGATGCTGATACCCCCTGCCCTTTTGCTCAGCCATTATGAGCTCTAATAATCAAGAGGATAATTATGATTTTAGCTAAAATTCCAAGGAAATAGCAAAATTTTGACACTATCGCAAATGTATACCCAAAGAAGCGTGATTTGAACTATTATAGATTTGGGAGAGCCATTGAAGAACTGCAGGAGAGCAGCATATTCCACCCAGATCTGGGCAAAGAGCATGAATATCCCATGTTTTTGTTTTATTTAGTCTTTCCTGGCTCTGAAGAGAATCACCTAAGGTAACTGGAGGGCTTCTAGGGACTACATCAAATAGAACCCTACAAAGAGATTTTAGTTTCCCCTCCCATACCATGTATACAGACTACATTACAGAGGAATACTTGCTCTGCAGTGTTGTGCAAGTTTACAAGATTGATTTGTTTGGCCACTGACACTTGTGATCTGACCCAACCTTTCCAGCAACTTCCATCCTTCAAAGGCTGAAAGTCATCACTTCGTTCACTGTGCCTTTATCCGGGGTTTCTGCAGAACTGCACTTCACTCAAAGGGCTGATCTGGGCTGAGTGTGAGCCCTCACGGCTGCACAGCCTGCATATGAACACTGTTGCTGATTGCTTCATTAGAACCCTCTGCGCTTCAAGGGCCATATGCTTTCAAGTTTCTCTAAATGGTATTAGGGAAAAATATCCTCAAGGCATTATTTTTAAAGGGGACTTCAAACGTTCCCCAAGAAAAAAAAAAAAGAGGATAGCACGTTTGAACTCCAGGGGGATGCAGGAGAAATCTCACTTAGCAAGACTGTGAAAATGGAGCCATCTCTTCAGTTTCGGGGGGAGAGAGTGCTGGTCACAATCAGGGATAAATTTGAAAAGTGGGTGGAGAAAGAAGCAGAAAATCTCCAAATCCTTGAATCTTTACCATAAAATAGCAAAGCAGTTCATGACTTGAGGAAGGAAGTTAAAAAAAAAAAGTTTTCATGTTCTATATGATTCAGTAGGGAAATCTGAGCTCTCCCCTCATGCCTTCAGTGTGCTCGAACCTATAAATTCTTCCCCCTTCATTCCACACAGGAGAGAGATATAACAGAATCCCCGTTCCCTGCACTTGGGTTACATGGATTCATGCTGACTCTTTATAAAGAGTGGAAAACCCAGGCCACAGGAAGATGCAAGCCTTTGATGATACCCTAAAGAAGTTCTTTCCCAGAGGTCAAATTCTCCAAGTTCAAACTCTCCTCTCTTAAATAGGTCCCAACATGATTTCTTTAGCTGCAGTGATGTCTGGTTAAGAAATGGAAGAAGGCATTATCATTGTGGTATTATATATCAGAAAGACTCCTGGGGACCAATGCTTCCCCCTGTCCCGTTGATAATTCTAATTTCTTATATATACTCTATATTCACTCAGAGGACAACCCCTTGTATTCTAAACCACAAGCACTAAGAACTGCTCCCTCTGTATGTAGGTTTGTATTACATAGAGATGCTTTCCATTCTCCCTGGTTGTTCCCACACTTGAGTTCCTGGTGTCAGTTTGTATTTGGCATCTTGAGCATATTAAAGTTTCCCTAGTGCGTATGTTATTGCCAAGAGCACACTTGCAGCAGTCTGCACTGGAACAGTCTTTGTGCCAATTACTTCAAAAAGTATTCCTGAAAATAAAAGAAGAAAGGGGACTTTTTTGTTGTTGTTGTTATAGAGTGTGGTTTCAATTTTAATTTCTAGAATCGATCTTTCCCAAAATGATGACTCCTTTCAGCTCTGGGCTGTGCATCTCTGCGCCTCAAGCCTTGTTTTAAGCCTTTCTATAAAATGGAGATCCTGATAAAGACATAGAAATAGCAACGGAAATCAGCAAGACGGGGGAAAGTGCTGTCGCTGCTGACACTACACCCTCATCTATTTAAACAGCTTCAGAAAAGAAACTGCTAGAAGCTGGTTAAGGAGTTTCCAAATGTGTGACTGTAAATGACTATCTCTAATCATGGCTGAATAAACCAAACGCAGCAAATGAGCTGGCGGCTCTCGCAGAAGGCCTGCGAGTGTTGGAATTGCATCTGCTGAATGGATAATGACCCATGGCAGTGCATGGGTCTTTGGAAAGTTAAAAGTCCTAAGTTTGATCAATTCGTTTATATATGTACATAGACAGAGAGGCAGACAGAGATGCGCATATGTACACACACACACGAATGTACATATTTAGGGAAAGAAAAAGAGGAAAATGTCCTCTGACATTTCATTCATAGTAGGGAAAGCATTGGGCAAATAATCACTGGGTTTGATCATCAAGGAGTGTTATATCTAAATTCATGGAATACTGAGGTTTACTGGAGTTTAAAAACTGATCTACCTGTTTGCTTTAAACAACTTTGACTATCAAGCAGTTTTAATAATATAGATTATTAATGTTTTTCACTTAAGAGGAAAATTAAAAACTACCTCAGGAGACTGCCCTCCACTGATGATCAGCCTGGCTATCAGGTCTGTGTGGCTAACTCTTTTCGTTCTGTGACTTCTCTAACTGAGGAAGAGAAGAGTTGGCTCCAGTCAATACCTAAATCACCTCTCACCATTTTCCTTTCTGGTCAAAACACATGTATTATTATCTTATAGTCCTTTATGATGAAGGAGGGGCAGAACAGGTGCCCTTTTTGAGGCTACCCTTCATGTTCCCTCTTGGCTGGGACTGCTGTCTTCACGTAGGCAGCACTTAGTTCATGGCTCACGGCTAGCTTTGAACATTTGTTGGATTTTTTATAGTTTAGAGCATCCATATAAAATTCTGCCAGCCAACTTAAGAGAAAAATAAGAGACTTAGAACATGACTAGTTGTTGAACTCAGGAAATGTGTGTCGAATGTACCAAGGAAATTAAGCAAAAGCCAGACACATACCCTTGCCTTTATTTCTAGCCAAACACAGAATTTGTTAGATCTTTCCCAGTAAGATATGAGCCTATGGGTTCCAAAGACAGTGAATCACATATCATAGCATTTCTCTCTGAGAAGTGGGGCAGGAGGAGGAAATGAGAAGCCAGTTTTTATCCCCTGCCTGGCATGAGACTTGTTCCAAATCTTCTTTGTTTCCTGACATGGTTGGAAGATACAATCGAAGTCTGTTATGTTGAGAAGAACTGCCTCTCCGCCCTGTCAGTGGCACTAAGCCACAAGCGGTTCTGAGGGGCGAGGAAGGGTGACACCCATCCTCCACATCAAGTGACAGGGGATGAGAAACTTGCCCTCTCCTACAGCACAATGGTGCTCTGTCCTTCTCTAGGAGACTTTAATAAAGTAACTGAATCAGGTGAAATTTGATCAGCTGGGTACAGCTCAGTCTTCTTGCTTTGCCACATAACAATTTATAGAGGTGTTTCTACCACGGTCCTGTTTTATTAAATGATATTTGAAGTGTTCCACTCTCAGAGAAAATGTGGTTTATATCCTTGGCATACATTTACATAATCTCGTTAAGGAGATCTGGCAGCTTAGTTAAACTATCCCAATAAAAAAAAAAAAATCTTATCTTTGGTAGAAGAAAGACTATTTTCTCCGGAGGAAACAAGAAGCAGATATGGGGTCTGGGTGCATTTTGAGACCTTTGGCTGGAATCGTGGTTCTGTTTTCCATGTTACATATTTGAACTTTGTTGTAAGAGATAGATGAGTAGTAGCTTAGGTTTGGAAGACACAGTCATGTAAGGGGAGGATGCTCTATCTAATGTATATTAAATGTGGGTTTTAAAGGTGAATTTTTACTTGTTGCCTTAGAAAATATTTCTATTAAAAAAAAATAAAATAAAACAAGGGTGATGAATTACCAGCAATCTCTCAGCTCCCCCACTGGAGCCATCAAATTAAGGGTTAACCTCCCAGGATCCCCTGAATTAATCAGGAGCTGAGCCAGCGGCAGGATGGGGAGGGGGAGGGGATTGGCAGAGCTCAGCCTCCCCCAGGAGGCTCCCAGCACAACAGAGCAGCCCACTGTGGTGAAGCCACTGAGAAGGCAGACCCTTTCACAAAGAAAAGAGCAAGCACCGGAAGCATGTCTCTAGCCCAGCTCAGGCCTCCTGCCTATCAGGTGCCAATCCTCTGTTGTCTAGGAACCAAAAAGCACCAGGTCTGACTATTTTTCAGTACAGAGTTCATTGTAAATACATGCTTTTCTCCTTCGGAAGGCAGGCTATGATGTGCCCCTGGGTGGCCTTCTTTTAGGATCCATGGGCTCATCCAGCTCTCTGTGGAGAGAAGCTGTAGCTGTGTGAACAGTAAGGCCTGCCTACCATGGCCATCCCAAGCAGTAGGGAAAGCCAATGCCCAGGACCTCCTGAGAGACAAAGGATCTAATGTTGTAGAGATGGGACCTGAGAAGCCACCTTCCTTACAAGCTTTCTTGCCTGCATACAGTTTTAAGAACCACTGATTCCAGAAGCTGTTTTGACTGGTTGGTTTAAACAATACCCTTGATATCACCATCAGCTACTTCATGGCTTCTAATCAAAGAATTCACTCGCTGTGCTTTTCCTATGCATTTGGCCTTTGGATCACATTGGGTATCTGTGTGCAGAGCAGTCTAAGAGGACTCCATCTGTGAGAGTACCAATGCCTACGTTCCCACAAGTCTCTGTCTGAATGGCTTGTCACTACTCTAGAGCTCTCCCATGTTCTGCAGACTCATTCATAGCATCACACACAGCACTCATCAGGGAAGGCTACACACTGGAACATCATGACTTTCTTCACTTTAGGACAAGCAAGCAATGTCAACTTGCCTAGTTTTATTATGACGGTAGCTTGAGGTGTCCTGTAGCCTTCCAGCTGTGTTTGCGTCCTGCTCCCCTTCACTGGCTCACAGTAATGAGATAAGCAGCATACAGTATGTTCCTGTGATGTCAAACTTTATCCTTACTCACCTGTATCCAAATCTGAAAAGATGTAGAGTCCTGAAAACTAATACTCCCCACATAATTATAGCCCTTCCACTTGGCAAGACTGATTTCTGTCAGCATTCATCTCTCTTACAGCACTTTCCCTCGTGCCCAGATTTATTCTCTTCCCCACTAACGTTGAGCCCAGCTGAAGCTCTGCCTACAATCTGTACCCAGTATCAATAATACCCAATATTATAAGGAAGACTCTCAGCATCCATGAGTTTACAGACACCCTTCATGCCTACCCAGTGACATCCCAGGACCACCTCTACTCATGCACATCTCCTCTTGGCCCTGGAAGAGATCTGCCTTGTCTGCCCTCCTAGCCCATAGTTCATTTCCTCTGAATCATCTCTGCACAGTCTTGCCACCTCCTTGAGAAGGCAATCTTCTACTTTTTTAGTCCTGCTGTAACTCACATCAAATCTACAGTTCTAGTTTGAAAGTCTGCTTCTAGAACTAAAACCTGAGATCTTGCAAGGAAGAGGGGGAAATGGCATCCTATATCCTGCCTCCCAAGAGTCTAAAGGTACCAAGCTCTCTTCTCCACACTGTTTGCTTCTTCTATGAAGGGACCTGGTTTCACCTAGGGCTCAGAGGGAAAGTTGTTGGTTGGCTGTTTTTCAGGCATTGTACAATGACCTCGGTGGTAGAAGTTAGAGATACAGAAGATCTTCTCAAGTAGTCTCCAACCTATGAATATACCCTAAATACTCAAAAGAACATTCCAGAAGAATTTGCATGCAATAATGTCTACAAGATCAACATTATTATGCCGACATAAATTAAGTGGTTGTGCTCTGGGCTAGTTATTTTGATTCCAAAGACACGGCTAAGCTTTTATCTTTCCCAAGTTTGGGGCCACCTCAAAGCCCTCCTCATTTAAATAACCAGCTGACAATCCATCTAAGCTACTGGTGTGATATAATCTATATTCTAAACCAGACTTCTACACAGGAAAGAGAAGAAACCAGAGTGACAAAGAAGCTTAATTTTTATGATAAATTTAGGCTCCCTTAAAGGACAAGTAAAAATATCTCTTAAGATGTTCTAAACCCAGAGACCTGTAGCCTTCTGTGCCTAGAGCCATGTCTGTCCGCTGCCCACTCTCATGCTATGCTGTGCTTCACATCATGTGGCACAGAACACCAGCACTTCCATTTGATAACGTAAACGTTTCCTAATATCCGAAGCAAGATTTCTTTCTAAACGAAAGGAGCCTAGCTTCCAGATGTGGTTTCCATGTGGACCTTCTTCCCTTGAGTACTGACAGGAAAGGTTTTATCAGGGTCTCGCAACAGGCTTGTTTATAATGAGACACTATTGAGAAATGTGTGTGTATCACTATGGAGCATACAGTAGGGAATGGACTGGCAGCCTGTCCAGGCAATGTGGCTTGTCAGCACTCTAGAGCTCTCCCGTGTTCTGCAGATTCATTTACAACATCACAGCACTCATCAGGGAAGGCTCCATACTGGACCACCATGACTTTTTTTTCACTTTGGGACAAGCAAGCAATGTCGACTTGCCTGGCTTTATTACGATGGTAGGAAATCCCTGGCCTCCAGGCGGACTACATGAGGAGTTGAGGAAACGTATGGGCTTCACCTTTCTGTGCATCTCCTGATAATGAGAGCAGTGAGAGGAAGTATATGAGGTTCAAACTTATGTAAACTTGAGCTTGGGGCAAAGAATCTCATAGTACCAAGAGTTCTTCTGAAGAATACTGGTAGATTAAAGACCAGAATGGGATGATCCTTTAGAGTGTAGATGCAGTTTTAACTCAGATATGATACATAGAAATCACTATTGATGGGCCGGAGAGATAGCTCAGAGGTTAAGAGCACTGACTGCTCTTCCAGAGGTCTTGAGTTCAATTCCCAGCATCCACATGGTGGCTCACAACCTTCTGTAATGGGATCCGATGCCCTCTTCTGGTGTGTCTGAAGACAGCACCAGTGTACTCACATACATAAAATAAATTCTAAAAATTCCTTTTAATGATTTGAAACTACGTTTATCAGTTCACAGCTGTCCTCTGTAAACCCACAACCTCTAGTGGGCAGATGGGACAGCAGCACCAAGCACACCGCACTGGGTATCCAGTTATAGAATCCTCTAGAGATCATCCACACAGACTTCTGTTCCACCATTTTCTGTCTGAAGAATTATTACTCTGGTCAAGATGGACAGCTTACCATGGTTATCAGAACTAGGACCAAATTCAAAGGATTTTTCCCAATTTTGTTATTCCTACCCCCAGAATGTCTCTTAAATTTGAAAGCAACCGTGTTATTTTTTTTAATATTTGTCATAATATTAGAATTGGAGCTGGCATATCTGTATTCATAACCATCCCCATTCATGTCCTTAACTTTACAAGGAGGCTGGAGCCACCCTTTGAAATACTGCATCTAGATCTGGAGATTCTATGACAAGCCTGACTTATTTTAGGATGTCACTATCAAAAAAGGGGTAGGCGGGGCTATGTAGAAGGTTTCAGAAACTTTTGTTTATGTGAGTGATGGTTGCCTGCATGTGTACCAGGTGCATACAGTGCCCACAGAGCCCAGAAGAGAGTGCTGGTTTCCCTGGAACTGGAATTAAAGACAGTTGTGAACTACTATGTATGTTTAGGGAATTGAATCCAGGTCCTCTGGAAGAGCAGCCAGTGCTCTTAACTGTTGAGCCATCTCTCCAGTTCCTCCTCCTCCTCCTTCTCCTCCTCCTCCTCCTCCTCATCTTCCTCCTCCTCTCCCTCCTTGTTTTCTTAAACAAAAGTACAACATTCTCCTCTTATCCAAGAGATACAGTCCAAGACCCCCAGTAGCTTTGAGTGTCTGCCCAGCATATACAGGGTTAATGCTGATCCATAACCACAAAACCAGGCAGATACACAAATCTTCTCCAGTGAACACCTGAAACCTCAACAGTACCAAACCTTTATGTGCTGTGATGTCCCTATGAGGGAGGTGAGTTTATATACCAGCATAAGATTTATAGGAACGTAAGTCATCATAAAATGGATAGTATAACAATATACTACCATAGAAACTATATGAATATTCTCTCTCCTCCCACTCACCCTCTCTCTCTCTCTCTCTCTCTCTCTTTCTCTCCCTCTCTCTCTTTCTCTCTCTCTCTCTCCCTCCCTCCCCCGCCCCACGTTTCTCATTGTATCTCTTGACCACAGTTAACTGCAACTGCATATGAAGAGAGGACAGCTCCAACTGTTACAGAGCGAGGGAGCCCTCTGCTTAGAAAAAGATGAAAACATACATTGCCTTAGGCTTCAGGTACCCAAAGGGACCAAAAAAAAAAAATGCCTTGGCATCTTCCTCTCGTCTATGTTTTCTCCATTGATAATTTCATTGGATTTGGATCCCTGGAGTTCCCTGGCCAGCTACCCTCGCTCAATGGCTGAGTCCCAGGTTCAGTGAAAGAGCCTATAATGAAAAAATAAGGTGGAGGGCAAAGAGAAAGGCACTCAGCACTCACCTCTTTTAGTGACAATTTGGGGACTTTGTTTTTTTTTTTTTTAAAACATACACACATACAGAAATATTATAAGAATGTGTTTTCATTTTATCCAGGTATAAGGATGTGGGGCTGCTTTGGACTGACCAAATAATTTGCCTCATGTTCTATAAGAAGCATGGTTTTGCCAGCTACAGATAATTTCCGCGATTGTGTGACGTTTGGAATTCTGGGAACTTTTCAGAGGGTATATAAATGATAGTGCCCTGAGAGGCTGGAGTTAGATAGTTGTTGGTCATTTAGGGAGGTTGGTTGTAGTTTGTTCTCTGTGATCAGAGAAGAAACAAAAGGAAAGAAATTAGATCCAGGGGTTTTCATAATTCTTCTTTCCCTTCTATCCTTGTTTCTCTCCTATCTAGTATTAGGGAGTAAAACTGGGGCAGAGGGCATAATGGAAGGGAAAAAGATGAACCCACAAGCACCCAAGATCTGCTACAATCTCTGGCCTCCAAACATAACATGTGCACATGCATGAATGTGTGCACACATGCTCACACACACACACACACACACACACGCATACACACAGAGTCATGACACAATCTCTTTCCCCAGCTTCTATTGTCATTTGGGGTCCATTTGCTGCCATGCCAACTGAAATGTCCCTGGAGCCCAGGGCTCTCCCCACAGGTTCTCTCTTCCTGTGCTTTGTCTTTGGCAGTCCTATCTCACTGCTCCATTATTGAACCTATGTCAACAATATGATATCAGTATCACATAGTCTTCCTAATTTAGTCAGCCAAAACTTTTCTTCCTACCCTGCACTCACAAAGAAATTCCTGTTGTTTTATGAATGCACTTCCTGAAGCAGACACAATATATATTTCTAATCCATCCTCTTAGTAGGGTGCAAGACCCATATGTAAACATTGATGCTAGGGCCCTGCCCCCTGGGTTACTTGATTATTTGGTCTTGGGAATAACTATGGAGACTTCCAGAGCTATTCTCCATAAGTCCAGTGTGTATCAAGAACCACTTGTGTGACTCCAAACGCATCTGCCAGATACTTTACTTGTTAGCATCCTCTCTGAAGCTTTAAACATAAAAGCTAGGGTCTCATCCTAGTCCTACCAATGAGAATCCCAGGGAGAAAGACTGGGAATCTACCAGGAAGTGTGTCACATAACTAGGATTGAGAGTCACTGTCTCCATCAGCCGATGTGTCATCTCCCTCTTATGAATACTACATAGATTTTGCATTGCCTCAGTCTAAACTTGCTGAGGATGAGGTCATACTGGAGTCCCTGGTGGTCTGTTCTCTGGCACCCAGCAAGCTCATACATACCTTTCCTCAAACTCACTGAAAAACCAAGGAGATCTTTGCTAAGGATAGCCAGCCCATTGTATTCATAGATCCCACACCCAAGGATTCAACCAATGACAGAGGGAAAATATGTGGGAAAAAAATCATCGCATCTGTGCTGAATATGCACATATGTTTTTCCTTGTCATTATTACTAAACACGACAATGTAACAACTTATTTATATAGCAGTTACCTTATATTAGAAGATAAAAGTAATCTAGGCTTAACTTAGCATATACAGAGGATATGCACAGGTTCTATGCAAATCTATATAAAGAACTTAAAAATGGGCCAATCATTGAAGCTTGCCTGTAACTCTAGCATCCAGAAGTCTAAAGAGGGAAAATAGTGAATGTGAGGTCAGCCTGGACTCTACCTCAAAAGGTGGGTTTCAGAATTATATGCTGATTTCAGTATTTTATGGAATCCTAGAACCAATCCCTCAGATATGGAGGGATGCATGTATCTGTCCTCTTGTGACAGGCTTTTAGTATTTTACTTAGTCACTGAGAAATAAGATGGTTCTTTCAATTCTCCTGGTATCAAGATTCAGAGCTAGGATTTGAACTGAGGTCCTCCTAACAATTCTTGTTCTTTTATCTCTTAAGCCTAAAGGCAACAATGAAAAAAAGAAAGAAAAAAACAAGCTCTCAACATATTTGTATGCATATTCCCAGGCATGTTCTGAATCTGAACATAACCCGTCACATGGAGGTAAAGGCATTACAAAATAGGTTTAGGGAAAATTTATTAGTTTAAACCTAAAATTTAATCATGGGATCCCAAAGAATACCTTTCAATCCCACCCTCTTTTCTCTTTTTTCTTCCTAGTTTGAACAGTAACCCAAAGAGTTTTCAACATCTGAACTTTGGCTTCTAAGTAAAATTGTTCTGAAGATTTATAGTTGACTTGACCTAGGGTAGCAAGCTGCCATCTGGCGTATAATTCTAATGCTTCATTCAGTAAGAGTATGAACATAAAAAAAAAAAAAACAGGTATAATTGCGTTCAAATGACACTTACACAATACCCAGAAACCTAGACCCTAGGCAACTTTCCATTTCTAAGTTAAGTGACAGGGCAGGCAATGGACTTCCCAGAATCTCTTTCCTCACCTACTGAAAAAATCTTATTTTCATCCAGATATGAAATGTTATAGTCTATCCAAAAATAAGACGTTTGGCCAACACTAGATATTTCATCTTTATCCTTGTTGCTTGGTATTAAAGATAAAGACAATATTTAAAACTCAGAGAATTGTTTACCAGTTATAAGGCAGCTATGCCAATGCCTTGGGTTTCTGGACATCACAGTGGGACAGTCACTGTTATTCCCATTTCACAGGGGGAAAAATGAGACACAAAGTGGCTGAACGCCTTGCCTCGGGGAAACAGAATTAGAAAATTGCAAGTCTAGACCTAACTGGACCCTGCTTTGTCTGTCTTCCAATATCACAATAGCCACAGTCAAGCTTGGAGCTCAGAGGACAGACACAGGAGCTCCTACTTTGTATCTGCCCAGATGCCTTGAAATTGCTTTAGAACGGAATGCCAAGCAGGGATGATTTGGTATATCATTTCTGGGTGTGTGTTTTTCTGAGCATTTGTAGATCTCTGAGTTTCTAAGAAGCTGAGTTTTCCTGATAAAAACAGGACAGATCGTGATAAATGAGCATCTGTGTAAGCCTAGCTGGGAGGAGAATGGGGACTGCAACATCCCTCCTGCGAAGTTAATCCTGTTTCTTTTAGCTATTTCTTTATTAGTTAATGAGGTCTTGCAGAAAAAAAAAAAAAGTATGTCTCTGATGGTGTTTTAGCACCCTCGCCTCCAGGAACAGTTTCAAATATTCATAAAGTGGCTCATCTGTCCAAAGCTTAAAGCAAAGGTGCATTAAGTATGAATTTACTCAACTTCAAATGTGGGTGGTCGAAAAGCCACTGCTGAAATAACCTAAATACTCCTGCTGGCTGCAGTTCCCCACTCCTCCTTGGCTCTGGGCGCGCATGTGAAGGGTGACGGGGAGACGTATTATTTACAACAGCCAGGACTCCGAAGGGCAGCCCCCGAAGCTTTGATCCCTCTTCCTGACTGACAGGAGTGTGCATTGCTTTTGGAAAACAGAATAACTTAAGAGAAGCAAAAATAAAATGGAAAAGGCATCGCTGGCCAAGCCCCTGGGAAGGAGAGCAGATTCCAGATGGTATTGCTCCAGGGAGGAGAGGTGAGGTGAGGGGGACCCTCTCCCACTTTGCTTCCTCACGGCAAGGGGGCAAACGTGGCATCCTGATAGGTGGAGTGATGACCGTTCATGATAGACCTGCAGAGCAAAGCAGATGTGCAAACTCAGCCACTAAACAGGCTGCTTGTAGACTGAACCACAGGAGTCACCTGCTGGGCCTTGTTGTTGTGATCCACACAGAACAACAGGGGCCTCAGAACAGAATGCAGCAAGAGTTTACTCACGCACACGCACACGCACACGCACTTACACGTATGTACATACAGGAACACTTTTCCAAGCCCTGATAAACACACCCATTTCTATCTTCTCAAAGCACAGCCATAGAAACCCGTTTATCGTTTTGTTTGTCTAATGCGTCATTTCTAGAAGCTGAGCCCGTGCTTCTCCTCTGATGATTTGGGATAGTATACTTTAGCTCATAGACCAAACAATTCAGACCAGTACTGCCTCTGGAGTCCCCAGGCAGGTACCTCTGAGATGCCACAAAAATTCTGTGCATCTTCCTGACTTTACCTGAGTGTGAGCTCAAGGAAAGCATCACAGACCAAATGACCAGGGTGCTGCAATCAATCACAGAACCCCTGGTAACCTAGTACTGCCCAATGAGAAATGTCTGTCATCAAAAGAACCCATTCATGTCATAGCCCTGAGTCTGTTATTCAGACTTTAGTAAAAATGACTGAATTTTCTGAATACAAGAAATCTCTGAGCCACGACTTCCAGAAAGCAGATGGCCGTGTAATCTCTTTCACTACAAAATCGGAGAGAGAAAGACATCTTTTACTAACAAGGCTAATAATTCAAACATTTCCTTCTGCAGCTAGCTCAGTGCTCAGCATCTTATTCATAGGATCTGATAATGAATTTCCTATAAATGGAGAAGAGGGGGCAGTCCTTAAAAAAAACAAACAGACGATAATAACACTGCCTGAAAAAGTCTCTTAGAATATGTTCTCTGTGCTTCACCATGAGTACATGGAGGTGCTCTGACAGCCGTTATGACTGTAAAAGATACAACCTAGTATTAGTTGTTCCCAATGAGGTTTCCTCAGAAGAAATAACCTTTACTTCTGGCATGTACATTTGACTGCTGCACATAATTTTTTTTTTTCCAGGTGATTCACATAACAGGCCGGCTTCGCCTCAGAGTGTCGCTGTCCCACGGGAGGACTGTCCCCAGCCAAATCATGGGTCTCGTGGTCGTGGCTCATGCCTTGCCTCCCCCTACGATCAATGAAGTCAGGATTGACTGCCATATGTTCGTCACCCGAGTAAACATGGACCTCAATATCATTTACTGTGAAAATAGGTACTTTGTTTTCATGTTCATTTGCCCGCTTGCACACTGCCCATTGGTGAAGGTTTGGTTTTGGCTGCCTGAAAGATTTTACTTCCCCAGTGAGACTCATTATAAATCCTGATCTTGTTTTTAATGGCTGCTTGGACTGACACCAAACATGCTTTTTATTTAAAATGTACATTGCTTCCCTGATTTACATTTGGGACAACAATTGAATGAATTGGGATACCCAGACATCCATCCGCTATAAAGAAAGCCCATTTTGGCTGAGGACCCAAGTTACAGAGCAGGGATGGGGTATTATTGGCAAAACGATGCAGTGAAAGGCATCTCCTGTGCCTCTGGGTGACCTGCTTCCCACTAATTCAAGGGCCTGGCATCCAGTCGGGCAGTGTCCTCACAGACATTTAGCGTAGAACAAATGAGAATCTGAGGCCCCCAGAGGAAATCTGCCGCTGCAAAAGGAATTTGCAACACTATTAAATAAAACTTTGTCATCCTGAGGATTTTTCTTCTATAAATTAAAAAAAAAAAAAAAGGATGACTCATCCTAGAAGTAAGTTGGCAGTTCGTCCCCGAGACTGAGCTTTTTACAAAAGGGACATTTTAGCCTGTGGTTTGAAAGTTCACTTTTTCCATTAAGCACAAAGCAAGGGACAGAGATCGAAGATGGTGCACCTTACAGACCTTTCACCTGGAAGTCACCAGCCCGTCTGACTGATGTGAAGAGGGAATTGGGATACAGAAAGGGGGGGGGGGGGCTGCCTCTCTATCAGTCTTGGGAACACAGCGTGGCAAAGCTGTCCATCTCCTGGTGCTGCAAGGAGCATTATTGAGACAGTAGAGGGAGGAAGCTTTCCAGCCATAGATTGTCAGGTTTGAAGGCAATATATGTCCCCTGAGCCCTGTGAATGCCTTCACAGGGAAAACCAGAGAGCAGAATGGTCAAGTGGCTTGGGTAATTAACCTCTGCGGAACCTAGCCAAGAGGAAGGCCAAAAGTGCCTGCATCCACCCAGTCCACTGGGAAGTGCCACTGAAGCAGAGGTCATTTTGGGAATGGTCCTATTTCCAGCCAGGCACTGGCTGGGAAGAAAGAATGTATCTGCGCTCTGGGGCTCAGTAGTGCAAACAGTATCATGTATCTGTCTCGATTATCCGGTAATTACATCTAAGTCTGCTCAAGCTTTGTTGGCATTTATAAAGTCTTCATCACTGTGACTGTACACTTGGGTGTGTCGTGTCGACGGTGCTCTGGAGAGGACATAGGAGGTCGGGAAGGACAAGTTAGCCAGAAGGATTGGCAGGAGAGGCTGTCCGCTAACAGCAGCCTCTTACTTTGGCCACATGTATCTAGTAATCACCCTGCAGTCTCAGGTCAGCCTGTTTCATAGGTAAGCACTTGTTCCTGCTCCTGTCAGCCCGGGCAAGTTTGATCTGAAGAGGGAGGAGTCACAGCCCCTGACTTAGCAATATCCTGTGAGGTCTCCGGTTGTTGTTTAGTGGTCAGGGTGAACCGGTAAGAAAACAGTCAGAATAACCTCCCAGAGGAACTTTCCTTGTATATACACAACGGAAGAACACAATTAGCATTTACAAACCTACTTAGTCTCTTAAGTAGGCTGTGGGACAGTGAAGGACCCCTATGGAGAGACAGAAAGGAGAGCGATGCCAGGAGAGTGATGCCAGAAGATCACACCTCAGGCTCGGTTCAGTTCCACCATCACCACACCTTCCAAAAACCGGATGCCAAATTTCCAATGGCTGTCCTTTCTCAAAATGCCGCTAATTTTCACTGCTGTGATCAAGTGACTAATTTTTTTTAAAATGAGTTTTTAATGTCCCGTTCTAACAATTGAGGTTCTTTTCTGTGACCTGCTCTTAGGTTTTTTCTCCCCCCCACCCTACCCCCCAAAAAAACTCCATCCACAATGCATCATTCTTTCCCAAGTGAAGATGACAGCAATCTGAAAATGTCCTTCATTAAAGGTAATAGCATGCTTGGTTTACAGAAAAGCTGCCCTGTGTCAAGCTCTGGACACTGCTAATGTCATTCCACCCATGACCCTCTTCACCAAACCCTGAGGTTATTTACAGGTGAGGGAGCTGCAGAACAAGAAGGAGAGCTACTCTTCTGGCCTGCCACTCCTAGTTCCTACAGGTTTATTAAGAACATCTTTCCTGCTGAAGTGGTCACATTCGCCACGGCAGGCCATGGTTCTCTGAAAGGGCTTGATCTGGATTTTTTTTGTTTTTTTGAAGGTGTTCATTCAAATAAAAGAGAATGCCATCCCCCAAAGGACAACCAGGTTTTTTCCTATGGTCTATTATTTAATTAGGGAATTGTTAACTGGAAACTAAGCTTGCTCCTTGGCAATTCTTCTGCAGTCTTCAGCATGGCCCAGGGCAAAGCTAACATCGAATGCTTTCAGGAGCTGGCAGATTTCACAGACACCAAGGAGGGTCTTTTAATGCCATCTAGTTGCTTCTCCTCCCTCTCCTCCCTCTCCTCCCTCTCCTCCTTCTCCTCCTTCTCCTCCTCCTCCTCCTCCTCCTCCTCCTCCTCCTT
>NW_021620970.1:9214380-9226880 GCF_004785775.1 Grammomys surdaster
CCCTCTCCTCCCTCTCCTCCCTCTCCTCCCTCTCCTCCCTCTCCTCCTCCTGCTCCTCCTCCTCCTTCTTCTTCAAGAAAGTGGATGTTTAAGTATACTTGGGAAACAAGGTAATAAACAAAACCACAAGCCTGTTTTGTATCACAAATGCTCTGAGAACCCCTTTTCATTTCTCCAAGGAATCTTCTCTTACTAAGGATTCTAGTTTGGACAAAATCATTATTTCAATTACTAAACATTGAGAAATCCACTTACCTCATTGAGTAGTATATTTTGATTATACCCCATTGCTCTTTTTTTGTTTTTGTTTTGTTTTTTGAGATAGTGTCTCACTGTGTGGCTGTAGCTGTCCTGGAACTCCTGCCTCTCTCCCAGGTGCTGGGTTGACAAGCATGTACCACCACGCCCAGCTAACTCCATGATATTTTTGGGTTAGCAGTCCTTATTAGATTCCTGCCTTGTGAATCAGATACAGTTCTCCAACACTAATCCCATGTCTTTTAAAGGTAACATTTCCAAATATTTGTTTCACATTTGACTAGATCCTGTGTCATAAGTAATTTCTAAAGGGACAATAGAATAAGCGAAACAAAATCTATTTTTTTACCAACCCAAATGAATGATATAGAAGACAATAAACGTTTTATGCATGTCTATATAAACAAGGCAGCTCTCCCTACGTGTTGTATCGTTTGGGTTCTGTATGTCTGTGTCCTGTTTGAGGACGCTGGACAACCAGCTATGGACACTGGTACACACATACTGTTGAGTGCGGGCCCTGCAAGACTTGCTGAAATGGTTTTAAACTTTCTGTGAAGAATCTACCACAAAGTCCCAGTTAAAAGAGCCAGGAGTGAAAGCCGAGCTCCCAAATGACTGAGACTAAAAAAGATAATACCCCTAGGCATCTGTATGTCTCAGCATTTAAATTATATCCCTTGAAATGCCAATTTGGACTTTGTGCCAAGAAGCAGCTGAATCCCTTTTTTCATGGAAATACCCAACAGAAGACCAATCTGCTTAAATGAAAGGTGTCTCTAATCACTTGGTATAAACGTAACATGTTTTTATTTTATTATGTAACCTTGAATTATCTTGTCCTGTAATGAGCGTCTTGCCTTGTTACAGTTCCTCAATAATTTCATGGAATTACGTTGTCCAAATGTGATTCTGATGCCAAGGAAAAAAAACCTACCTAATTACTTAAATACAATTGCTTGATCTAGCAACATATCCAAAATTTAATAAAAATGTTGTTATACACCACAGAAGTAATCTTGTCCGCTGACAGCATTCGCTCCAAGTGCCTCATCCTCACAGGTACTCGGCATGATGGGAATGTGGCTAGATCGGCTTCAGGCATTATTTCACGGTCGCTCTAGTCTCCTCCTCTCTGAGTTCCAGTCTCTGTCGTTCTCTTTGTAGGATTAGTGATTACATGGATCTGAGCCCTGTAGACATCGTAGGGAAAAGATGCTACCACTTCATCCATGCCGAAGATGTGGAGGGCATCAGGCACAGTCACCTGGACTGTAAGTACTCCTATAGCAAAGTAGCCTGGGCAGTATTGTTGGTTGGTTTGTCTCTGACTTCATGGCACTCGGTGTTGACTTGCCCCTTCATGTCTCTTGTCTATATCTGGAATGACTGTCACACAGTAAGAGATCGAATAATTTCAACTGACATTTGATATTATATTGAAAGCTGAACATTGGGCCCAGAGGCATTGTGGGATCTCCAGGCACCCTTCTAGAATTGTGTGGTCGCCTGTGCTCTCTCTCACAGCAGGTAGACAGAGACATCATCTGTCTTAAATTCCTCCTTGACCCTTTCATTTCCTAGACAACAATTTCCACTTTGAAATTTGTGGTTTCGGTTCCAAACTATAAATGGGAGAAGACAAGTTCAAATGGTCCAGAGCCTCATAAAAATGCCTGCTTGCCTAGCCACAAAAACTAGGTGAGGGCAAAGCCCTTGGAGGCAAGTGCAGAACACATCACATGAGCATCACCTGTTGATAGCAGTCTCTTCCTAGAGAAGCTGCAACAGAGGAGCCTCCAGCTTCCAACCCCTGGAAATAAGAGGCTGGTCTCCACTATGAGTCTTGCTCTGGGATCCTGGCCTCAGACTGGACCGAGATCTTCTGTAGAATGAGAGTCAGGAGGAGCAGACACACGCTGCTTGAGTTTAAGCAACAACTGACATACAGGCTCAGCAAGCAAATTTCTCTCAGAGTCCACCAGCCTGCTTCTGCACAAAAAAGGTCCAGGAAGCTGTGGACTGGTGGAAGTTCCCTCTTCCGAGCATATGACCATCCTGCAGACTTTCTGAAAAAGGAGATCTACCAGCTACGTTCTCGGAAAGTTCTACATTAGTTCAGAAGTCCGACTTTCAGTGCAGGCACGATGCTCCCAATGAAATAGTCCAGCTCAAGGTAAGGGCTTTATGTCGCATAGACTAGAGTGGTAGTCTTTGCCCCTTCTTGTTTCAGCTGAAAAGAACTATGCCCCAGATATCTAGCACTTTGCAATGAATTCTTCAGTCTCAACTCAGCTCTTCAAAGTCTGATGGTAACTGAGCTAGCCCAAGTGTCTCTGCAGTCAACACTGTGTTACTGTGTTTTTAACTCTACATTAGCAACGGTGATATGGAATCAAATTCAATGTCAGATTCTGTACATCTGTGTCTCTGGGCACAGCCTTAATACAGGATGCTCTCTAGTACAATCTACTCCCAACGCTGAGCACGTGCCATGATATCACTCCCCAGGGAGTCGGGAAACACACTTGTTGCTAAGAATGAATGGGTGTTATGTATCACAGAAGCAGATGGCTCTTCAATTAATTGGGGAGGAAAATGATGTTGTTTTCTGAACAGAAACATCAGGTTCTTTGTTGCTGGGAATTCAGGAGAAAAAATGTAAAAAAAATACAGATCTCTGAAGAGACCAGTGGATATAGTTCTGGAATGCCACAGGCCAGAGGTATAGGCTTTTTAAATGAATATACTGTTTTCAAGACACTACCCCACCCCATGTTGGCAGGGAAGAGGGGAGACAGGGTGAGGAGATGGGATAGGGGACTGGAGCAGGGAGTGATTTCTCATTTGGGAGCCTTATTAAGGTCTAAATTCAGAAACCTGGTGCTGATTATAAAGAAACTTTGTCATCTTTGGGCCTTATTTGGAAAACGCCATGTTGATGAACAACTTGAAGAAACACAATTCCTGAGGAGTTCAAGGCCATGCAGCTCACTTCTTCCCAAGAGGTAACAGTCCCCAGTAAATGTGCTTGGTACCATCTTTTTCCCAGCCACTCTTGTCTTACTTTCAGTATCCAGAATGATTTAAAAGTACTGGAAAATAAACTACACTGCCATCTACCCTTATACGGTTCTCCTGATTCCTCTGCTACCTTGCCAGACAATAAACAGAGACAGTATGCTTTCCAATTCTGTGATTTTTTTTTTCATGACTTGATATTGACATAGTGGCTATTGCTTAAAGAGTTAGCCTACTAGCAATGATGGAGTTAGTACTTTTAACGCATACACATGCCTTCTTGTTTTGAGTTCTTTTAATAACCTCAAGCACATGAAAAGCAAACAGAATGGGCTGATAATTCTGCACAGTAAAATACACTTCACATGTTTAGCTACCATACTGTGGAGTAACCTCACAATGTCAAGTAGCGCACAATTAGTCAAACTGTAGGGGGAGGAAAAGGACTGTTTTGATCCTGCAGAATTTTGATCCTAATCAGATTGAAATTCCAATGTTCTTGTAGTGCTTAATATCTCCTCTCTCTCTCTCTCTCTCTCTCTCTCTCTCTCTCTCTCTCTCTCTCATACATACACACACACACACACACACACACACACACACACACACACACACACACACACCAAGCTGATTCCAATGTCAGGTTTTGCATTCTGTGACTGAAATAAGATGCTGAAATATACAAATGCATCCCACTTGGTACAATAAACATTAACATCATTATAAAGTAAGATTGAGTTTGAAATTGTGTGATGGAATGTCTGATGTTTACCTAATTCTCAGACCAAAGCCAGCCCAGTAACAAAATGACAGAGCATGTAATAAGTCTTGGTTGTGTAAACACTGGAAGAAAAGGCAAGGAACCAGCACAGCATCTTGCTTGTCCAAAGCCCTAGGCTATTACTGAAGGAGGTCTCAACTGTGCCTTCCTGGCAGGAGAAGGTCACAGTGACATAGATTCAGTTCAAGAATAAGATAGAATTCTAAAACAAAGGGGTGGTTAAAAAATAAACCACATTAACTATTTAGCTTTTCTTCCTAGAGCTATTGGCACAGTTCCTGGATCTGTCTGTGAAAGGTGGGTTTTTAGACATCTGATCATACTTCAGATATTCTGATATCTGTCTTGTGCTCCGAGTCACAGATAAGACTTAAAGAAAAGGGGTCTCAGATGTCTTTGAGAACTAGAAACCCTACCTTTATCATTGGCATCTCTTCTCAGCATAGGTGTCTGTAAATCCATAAATGAACTTGTCCGTAGAATGAGAAAAGTAAAGAGAAATCTCAGCTGCACCAGGATCAGATGACTCCGAAAAGATACGGAGACCACATGCTTCCCACTGAGCAAGTTCAAGATGCCTGGTAGTAGCTAGCTAGATCTCCACCTACAATGTCACATTGTTAGCAGGGCTTGCTGGCTCACATCTGTAATCCCTGTGGAGAGGCTGAGGCAGGAGGATTACCAGAAGTTCACATTTAGTCTCCCTAGTGACCATGGTTCTAAAGGCAAGGGAGTTTCAAGTCTGTTTATTTCCCACTGCGACAAAAGACCTTTGTGATTTCTTTTCATTAAGCCCAGTTTCATTGGTTCTTCAGGTCAAATTGGCTAAATCACCATTTCAAGGTTTCCATTTTAAACTGCATATGGTAGTGATTATTTTGGGACCTTTCTCTCTCCACTGCCCTTTAGTCTTCCATTGCTCAGGAGACAGTGACCTAGGATGACCATTCATGTCCCCTAGATCACATGTTCCAGCTACCTAAGAGCATCTGGGTCACTGTTGAATTATAAGATTGTTTCAGCACAAAACACTCTGTCTGTCTATAACCTAAGACATGGAGTGCTAAGCCAACTGCAGGCATGTGCTTTGCATTTGTCTTTATTCCTACTAATGAAGCCTTCGCCTAGAGTCTGAGCTGTTTTCTTGATCCAGCCCCTAGGGTTCTTCCTAGGTCAGATCAACAACTCTCTAAAACCGTAAAAAGAGACTCAGCTTTCTTTCACCATGTGACTTTGTGTCCCACTAGCAACACTCAAGATTCTGCCATGGGATTGTAAGAAAAGAAGCATGAGCTACAGGCAGTGGCTCCCCCCCCCCAACCCCAGGATGACAAAAACTCCAAATGACTTTCCAGAGAAACAAAAGGCCTGCCCTGTTGCCTACAGGACCACGTGGAAATGAAAAGCACGGCCGACCCGCTATACTTTAGGGCGTGTGTTCAAGCAACACACGGTAGCCATAGTGCTTGCTTCTTAATACATTTTTAGCAACATGACTATATAGCTACCTGGCATAATGCATTCCATGCTGTTTTGCATCAATAACCCCTACACTTCCCTCCTGAAGGCGTCTCATCGCCAAATGCAAGCAGACTGCTTAATGCAGGACTAATTAGTATATCCCCTTCCAGTCTGCAGGCCCTCCATTGTAATTCCTTCCCAGCTCATTTTTTTCTACAACTGAACATCAATCAAAGTAAGTGCCCTGCCTGCCTAGGCAACACAAGATGTCCTCCATGCATTTGTCATCTGCCACACAAACAAAGGGGGAATTTAATTGTTGATTTGGGTATGCAGCCATAGCTCACAGGAAAGGGAGCTGCAAGTGAGGGAAGACAGGAAAGAATAAAGTTTGATGGGTGGGCCAAAGACAGATTGCACCAGGGGCTCTCTGATGGTTTCTGATCTCCGTGCTTCCTCTGGGCTGGGTCTTCGGGGATTTTGCTACAACCTGGCCGTTGCCTGGACTTTTTCCCAAAGTAAGTGATTTTTTTTTCTCTTCTCCCTTATGAATATGAAAATCCCCATGGAAGAAAATACATTGAATAGCTACCACAGCTGCCTTTCTTCCAGAAGCCAAGTCGGTCTACATTGTTGTCTGTTCCTTAGCCACAGACACTGTCACAGGCCAGCAAGAAAGCACCAGGTTTCTAGGCAGGAATGAACTAGGGTTAGTATTTTGTGTCTTTCTTCTTGGGGCAAATGCTGATTTGGGCTTTTCAAGTCCATGGCAGTCAAGTCCAGAGAGCAAAGCCAGAAAGCAGGCCTGTGCTCACCAGCTGAGTGCTTGTCCCGCTTGTCAGCCTGTTCGGGAGCAGTGTGGACATGTGCAAGGAGCTTGTACATGCAATACTTCAGGCCTATGCCAAATATACTGAACCAGAGTCCAGGGTTTGTAAGTCCACATTCGCTTGCCAACTCTCTTCACAGTGAAGACTGAGCAGTGCTGACCGCGCTGGCGTCTGGGAAGAACTATTTCATAAGGAGTAAATACAAAGCAACTAATCAGCTCAAGTCCCTTTTCGTCTAGTGTTGGAGTGATTTTGTTGACGATAGTGGCATGTAAGCACATTGATTGAGGACAATCTCAATCAATGTTCAAATGAAATGAGTGTATAATTATCCGATAAACTTGACTTTTTTAAAAAATGATATAAACGAGGACTGGAGAGATGACTCGGTGATTAAAAAGCACTTGCTACTTCTGCAGAGGACCTGGGATTAGTTCCCAGCACCCACAGGGTAGTTAAAACCCATCTACAACACCAGTTTCATTCATTTCAGGGACCTGTGCAGCATCTCATGTTCATGGTATACTCACACGCACACACACTATGCTAAAAGTTACGATATCTAGCTTAGGGAGGAAAAGGAAATCTTTGATGTTTCTCCCCAGGGTAATAGTTTCCTATGAATACTTTATTACACATGTGAGTAAGAGGAGTGATATTTTCCCTGTTCACCTTCATGTAACATTTCTGATTAATTTACCATATACGATACCTCATGGTATTACTAGGAGGTTTAAAAATAAGGTATTCAGGGAGCTTACATACTGGTGGAGAAGATAGCGTGAGACAACCAACTCTGAATATATAACATAAAATGAAAACTATTAAGATGTATGAATGAAATACAGAGATCCCAGAGGTGGGGGCATCCAGAGGGAAGATGGAAAAGAAGCCCCAGAGGGGGACAGACAGGGCACACTTCCCCAGCTCTAGAAAGAGGATGCTAAGGAGCCAAGATGGCAGGAGATACAGAGGAGTAGCAAGGGCATTCCAGGAGCAGAGAAGTGTAGGAAGCATAGAATACAAAATCGCTTTCCCCAGAGAGCGAGCTACAACTTTGACTTGACGGATAAATTCAACTCTCCAGTGGACTTTTGTCCCAGGTTGCCGGTTCAAGTAGTAGCTTCTTTTGTTATGTGGTTTTTAATACAACAACATCAAAAGTAGTCCTTTTAAAAACAGCTCTTATAAAACATGATCGGAAAAGAATCAATACTCCTAAATCATCCATTTCACCTAAGCCAACTAGCCTAGATAGACTCAACCCCGTCGCTTTTTATTTTTACCATCTATTCTTGATCTTTTGTGAGTTATCTTTATATTTTTCTTTTTAAAAACCAGTCTGCATATTAGAGAAGGTCTTTTAAGATGTGTTTAGGTTCAGCTGAGCAGCATAGAATTTACTTCACGTATGTGGCTACTATACAAGAGTTTACCTGCAACTGTGAGGTTGACTAACCCCTCCCAGTCAATACCAATATCCTGTCCGGCTTCATGGAGTTTTGTGGAGGGGCATATCAACTGAAACCTACCTTGTTACATATGGGTCCACTAAGGATAGACAGGTCCATTTCATCCCTTCTGCTTCTTTTTACTCTCCTTTAGTCTCTGAACCTGTATTCTGACTTTTTAAGGACTTCACTCAGCCTATGTCAGACTCCTTACCCCTTAGTAGATGTACTATGCCAGTTTCTATGTACTTGTCACCATTATAAACTGATAAGTGGAAGCGAGACTCTGCCCTCCATTCAAACGCAACTGGAGAGAAATCCCAGCTGAAGAATGAAAACATTTCAATCACTTTCCACACTCAAGACTCCTCCATGAGCTCAACTGCCCAGTGTTAGGGGCGGGGATTACTGAGCACTAATTGACACCACTGTCCACCAGTGAGCAGCCCCATGGACAGACTTTGTTTACCATCATCTCTTACCAAAGTAAGCACTCAGAAAGAAAGAAAGAAAGAAAGAAAGGAAGAAAGAAAGAAAGAAAGAAAGAAAGAAAGAAAGAAAGAAAGAAAAAGAAATCTTCCTAGGTGATTGGAGAAACCTACCCTCATTCCGAGCCAGAGTCCTTTCTTGGTGCCATGCCGAAGAGTTCACTACTTCCCCTTTATGTAACAAATTTTTTCAAAAAGAAAGGTTAGAGACCAGAAAAACACCAGCTCTCACTATTTGAGGTTGGAAGAGGCAGGAATGAGTAGTACTAAAACTCCCTGGTTGGACTAAAACTAGCTTGAAATAACTCTGAGGGCTGTAGAAGTGGTGCTATGGTTAGTAACCCTGCTCTTCCAGAGGTCCAGGGTTCGATTCCCAGCACCCACCTAATGGATCACAACAGCTGTCTATAACTCCAAACCCAGGCGATCCACAGACACCAGACATACATATGGTACACATACATATGTGCAGGAAAAACACCCATACACGCAAACTTTTAAAAATAAACTCTAAGATCTCTGGGTCACTTGTGCCACCATCCTTTGATCCTGTCTGAGAACGCCATACTGATGCCATCAGATTTTAAAAGGCTTGGATTCCAATTCAGTATATAATCATGAAGGAGGGGGAAATTTATTTTTTAAGCTGAACAAATTGACATGTCCCAAATCAATGAAAAGTTTTCTGCATGATTCAATATTAGCAGTTAATAAAGATCTATCAATTGGCAGGGCGAGAGGACAAAACCTCTTCTGAGGTTGTAAACCACAGACAGTGGCTCAAGCAGGGCCTGTCACTAGCGTGCAAGATGGAATCCATATTTGGTGCACAGTCATTCACAGAACATTTACAGGTCCTTTGTCTTTAAGCTTGGAACTCCCATTAAATATCAAATCTCATCTCATCCAACTTAACCAAATATTGCTCAGCACATAGATTTTTTAAAAAAGAAGTGGGGAGGGGAAACTAATTTGTGGACGCTTGCCATCTAAGACATATCTAGCTCACTAATTACAAAATCTATAGGAAAGTGTGCCTGGCATCAGAGTGTCAGTTGATCCTCTGAGTGGTTCTAAATGAAAAACTGTCTTCATCACAAGTAAATAAAGCACTTAACACAGTCTCCGGCTCCAGTGCTGTCTCCCCTGTGGATCTTAACAATGACCTTCCGGTAAGCATCAAGGACTATAACTTTTTAGATAAAGAGATTTGTTCTTGTCTTAGGCTTGCGTCAGGTTCCTTCTCCAGTAGCCTACAGTTTTCAAAAGCAGAGAAAAAAGTAATCCAGAATTTTTTTTTTTTTTCAAAAAGTCTGTTTCCAGAATGAAGTTTCCCTGTCAGCCTGCCTGCCTTGGGCCTTAGGTGAAGAAGCAGAGATTAAAGAGTCAGTATTCTTTTTCATGTTTCATCTGCCAGTTTTGTGAATGTAGAAAGAAAACCAGTGGCCACAGCTAAGCACCCAGCTGTGGTATTAAGTAGAAAGCATGATCTTAGCACACACATCCTTACTTAAACACACACACACACACACTCCCTCTCTCTCTCTATCTCTCTCTAATGCATTCAAAAATCATTTTTGAATCCCTAGCAAAAGGCACCAGTCTCTCTGCTCCACAGCTATTGATGGAGGTAGCGCAGTGAGGGGGTAAGAGTTCTGCAGATGTATCCTCCTATTGCCACGCCAATAATGAGGCTCTTTGTTCAGCCCCGTGAATGTGAAGTGTGGCCTGTCCGATGACCTCACCATTTCCTAGTTATTCTCTACTTACCTGAATACACCAAGTATTGCAGCTTTTTAATGCATATGCAAACCCCTAAACACCCTTCTGGGAGGCACTGTGCTAAATGACTGCTTTGATATGTGTTCGTCTCTTCAGACTACATTGCACTGCTTCCTTCTCCATGAGACACAACTCACTCACTATCTAGACGATGTGGGTTTTGTAAAACAGCCCAACAGAGAGACACCACATTCTCTCCCTCTTTTTTTTTCTCTTCATATTTCTGAAGGCAAATTTGTACTGAATTGTTTAGATAACAGAATGATATCCCCCACTGCAGACACTGGCTTCTTTTGTATCCTTGCAGTCACTGTCTCTGTCTGTGGACAAAGTTTTCCCAAGGAAATGTAAATCCTTCTGTTGGGAACTATGTATGTGCAGGGACACAGTATGCCCCGAGGCAACAAAGTTTGTGGGGTTTAGGGGTAAAAATAAGTATGATTTACAAACAGAACATTCTTACCTATGGTCTTGAGTCAAGAGATCAAGTGGCATTTTAAAAGGATGTCCAATAAAGCTTAACATCCCATCTTTCATTAGAGAAGGGGTGAATATCACAGGTCACATATTTTAAAATGTAAGCACTTCACAGTCGGCTTCTGGGTACGTTAGTTGCCATTCCCTGCCCAATAGGGCATTGGGTAGTGTTTTGACTAAAAGCCAAACAGACACTCAAAAGTGGTTCTTTACTTGCTAGGTGGGCAGGTCTTAACCAGAACACAAGAACTGTGTTCTTCACCCAAGTGTAAGGTCAGCTCTGCCCCACCAGGGCCACAGTGTGTCAGGTGCCTTCAGTGTGGGAGTAGGGGGGTTCCTCTGAGAATCACCCACCAATGGCTACTGATGCTCCCCTAGACTAGGAGGAAAAAGGAAGAAAATAGTGCCTAGATCGTTCAAGATTCTAAGTAAACCTGGGTTACTTTTCCTCCCTGCGTCTTCATGGATGCCTTGTAAAAATCTAAGAAAAGGCCATTGAAACTCTCTGAGATCTTTAAATAAAACCTAATTACCTCAACTGCATACCCTTAAAAGACACAACTCTAAAGATGTTTGGATGTGATCCGTCAGTTCCATTGAAGGGTACACAAGGCAACCAGCCCAGGAATCTTGACTGTAAAATGTACACATTAAAACAAGCCACATAGATGATGCCAGACCATGTGTCAGCAGTTCTCAACCAATATCTCATGGGTGCCACAGGGAAAACCAATTGTCATGTGTATTTCCTCTCCTTCTTATTCTTGTTGGTGTGTGTGTGTGTGTGTGTGTGTGTGTGTGTGTATACACTCTGGGGCTCATTGGCTTAGTGAAAAGTCTTCTCAAGGGACAGTTAGCTATTTTTAAGGACTGCCATATCAACTAATTTTTATTGTATTTATTTCTGATTTTCTCCACGAAAGGGGCTTTATGAAGAAGGCTGACCTAAATATTCTCTCATTTCTCCCTCATATTCAAACCCACAACTCAAAAACAACAGCAGCAGCTACTAGATAACAAAGAATCCAAAGAGGGTTGGGTTTTTTTTTTCTTTTTGTATTTTTCAAGTTCTCTAATTTATTACACACTAAAAATCTCTTTCAAACTGGCACCAACATGGCTTTTCTTCTTGAGCTGATTAGGGCCACATGAGCTCAGGAAAAGCTGTCAGATCCTGCCTCTGGCACAGCTGGAATGATCCAAATGATTTGCCAGTCTGATTTTTTTTCCAAGAAATAAGCTTCATCCCAAAGTTATAAATTTATATTCTGTGAGAAGTTATGAGCAAAAAGTATTCCTGATTCAGTATGAAAGAAGGCATCCTGGGAACTTCTTTTATGTGAACTTGAAAACAAAAGCAAGCTTGGGTAACATTTTGGTCAACATTTCATTCTCTCCTGGAACTACCATCTTATTTTCTCTGTGGATTCCAACAGTACACGGAGGTCTCATTCAGAAAACACCATCCCACGAGTCATTGCTAAAGACCATGTGAAGATGGTGACCCTGGCAAATTCTGTTAAAGACCAGTTCAGGGAACAATTATGACCCAGAGACTGCTTGTCTTCAGCTGTGCGCCATGAGCTCTGAAGCCTGTGGTATTCACCAGTGACAGAAGAACAGCCACAGTGTTCCCGCTCCGAGAGGAAGAAATCCTTGCTGTTCAGTCCTTCCCTGGCCTCCTCTTCACAACCAGAACTCACCTGCCTGCCTCTTTGTCATTCAGGGATGTATTCTAGACTAGGCATCCCTGAACCTGGATTTAATGAAAGAGTCAATTAATGTATTCATAGACCCTAATAAATTTGTATTTATCTTCTCAGCAAATGCCCTCTAAGCAGACCAAGCCATCTTCCCTCGTCATTTAAAGATGGCATTGCATCAGCTCTTTGTATTAGAAACGGTGTTTGGATCCTTATCTGAAAACTGTCAGGGAGGTTGGTGGTTTAAG
>NW_021620970.1:9229380-9278807 GCF_004785775.1 Grammomys surdaster
ACAAGGACATGCGCAGGCAGGCTGCTCTCCTTCCTGCAAGATTCAGAGAAACGGGAGACGATCAAAGCCCGCTAAATATTGGGTTGTCAGTCTGTGGGCAGCCCTGTCCCCAGAGCTGCTTTCCTTCCCTGGGACAAGTTCCACCCAGAAACCTTTGCCTGAAGCTGCTACAGCCTAGAGAGCATCTCCTTATAGCTCCCGCCTTTGCCCTTGCACTCCAGTCCCTGGGAAAGCAAACAGAGCCAGAGGGGAATAGTAGTAAGCTTTTGCTTCCTCTTGCATTCCATCATTTTCATCCCCCCCGCCTCATTGTTTTGATCCTCTCAACCTTCTGCACAGGGTTTTGTTCTCTGGACACTTAGATTTTGGTAAGCAAGATGAGCCACTTTGCTAGAGCACTGACAATCTCAGTGTGATGATGATGATGATAGTAACCGCTTTGCCCGCTGCTCTGGGCTTTCAGTCAAGTTTTATGTTTTTTTTTTAATTTATTTCCATAGCAGTTCAAATTCAACTGCTTCCTAAATGTTGGTACGGTACGAGGTACCTTTTTTCCCCCTTTCCCTACGTCTGTTCTGCTTTGAGATTCCAAAAAGCAGTAAAGTAATAAAGTCAATTGCTTGGGTTTGAGGGCAAGCCTTCAGGAAAGTTCTCTACTGTTCTTGTCACAGAGTTATCACAGCACTTGGCATGGCTACCGCCCACCACCATAATTTGACTCTTTGGCCTCTGTTGTCCTAAAGGCACCAAGCAGGATCCGCATGTGCTCTGAATAGAAAAACTTCCAGTAGAGCTAATGAATGGAACTTGGTACCCTTTGGCTGATAATTTCGACAAAGGCTACCTGAGTCCCATTTTTCTTAGAGACAGCCAAATGGAGCCGCGATGTTAACAAGCGTGGCTCATCAGCACACTGGCCCTTCAGTGTTTCACACACTTTGGTGATGACTTGAAGGCATGAATGTGTTTGCTTTCTGCACCGTATCAATCAGATGCTAATGATTATTGCTCTAGAGAGGCCCTTAATGGATGCCACTTACAAGAGTTTTTCATCTATCTACTTTCTTGTTTCCTCTTTCCAACCTCTTCTGCTCTATATCATTTCTCTCTAAAGGTAAAAGTGTGTGTGCTTACTGTGGCTTTCTCCGAGGGCTGACTCTCATGAGGACCATCCCCCCTTGGTTTTGTGATCTTTTCATGGAGGCTCTGACACCAAGGAATCTGTTTAATCCCTTCTATGAAGCGGTCACTACCGCTACTACAGAAATCTGTGAAAACACAAACAAGAAAATAGAGCAAGATACCAGACATGGATGCTCTTTTGCTGGGCAAAAGTGGTGGTGTCACTGTGAAGAATTAAAGGGCAGTGTGCATTCACTACAGGTTAGACAGCGTGTCTACCATGTTGGTGCACTGTAGTCTCTGAAGGCATCTATGTTTGTTACTCACATTCTGTGGGATTTATTTACTGGTTATTGTGTATTTTCTTGAGAAACATACAATGGTATTAATTTATCTAATTTATTTATTTATTTATTTATTTATTTATTTATTACTGTGTACTTTCTACGAGAGTCCTTTAGACTTCCTCATGACTTCCCGCTCTGCCTGTGATGGCAGAAGTAGCAAGAGGAGAAGAGTTTAGATCAACACTATTAATCTAGCCCTGAGCTGAAAAGTAACAGCCCATAAGCATTTGGTAATTCTGGCTCATCAAATTCCTTATGGATGGGAAGAAAGCAGTCTGGGCATCAAAGGCCAGCCTTCAGGCTTCCGCACCCTGGTCTCATGTATGGTAGATCTTTCACAGATGACCTAAAGACCTACCAGGAGATCGATATCAACAGACAGTGAATTGGAGACACATGATCTTTGAGCCCCCGTGGCATCAAGACTACCAGAAGCTGATGCCCGTGGGCTGAGATATAAGCAAGTTCACAAGCCAATCACTCATAGGTGCCATTCTGCAGGCTGGGAGTCTAGTGAGAAAATCACTCCTTGGCACAAAAAGCCCCCCTATATTGGCCTTTCTTTCCCACCTTCTTAGCCAAAAAGGATTATTCTTACCCAAGGAATACTTCACTTCTGGATCCACCCCATGCTCGTCTTCCATTGTTCAGGAATTTCTGCCCTTCTTCATCCCATTCATTGGCAGCGCTTACTAGAAATCCTAACCTCGGAGTACTCAGAGACTGGAGTACCAAGTCTGCCTTCCTACCATCAGTCTCATCTGATTATCTAGAGAAAGTCTTTGCTGTTAAAGCTAATTCACACTAAGGAGCAAATGCCTGATAATCCATCTTAGTGAATTAACCCTCCCAGGGACATCTGCAATTTTAGAGTGGAGACTGAAACAGTGACTTCTTAATATGGGGGATTCAGTAGCAAACGAGTCCCTCATCATGTGCTGTTTCGGCCTCGGCCAGCCACGTACAAGATAGAAGAGGCATTTCCCATTTGGAGGCAAGATGCTTTTCTCCTGCCTTTAGGTTACAGAAGCCTCTACTGATCAGAAATCTGGCAGACGGGGATGGACTTCTCCAGAAGATGGCTAGCTCAAACTGACCGAGCATTTCATTTCCGGAAAAAGGCTTGTTTCTAAGTTAAAAGCAGACCAAACATGAAGCACATTTGTGTCCATGGGTTAGATCCACTCAGTTAGGGCCTCTCTCACACTGGGCTTCTCCCACTGCAATCAGATTCTCCCAGCTAACAAGCCACAGGTGTACACCACATGAGCAGACGAAACCGTGATTGTAATGGGCGTGCTGACAGTTCAGGAGCCGTGCATCCCAAGATGCACCTGCGCATCTGACAGATCGTTAGGCACTGAAGGGCCTGCCACCGCCACCACCCCCATAGCTTTGGAGCAATCCGAACAGCTGAGAAGTTGCATCCAGGAGCCAAGGCAAGGGTACTGAGGCAATGAACTCATTAGGAGCACAGGAGAAGGAAGGACACACCAGGTGGTGTGAGAATGAATCACTGAGATTTCCTCTCATTGGCCCAGCCCCCAGGTGTTATGCCAGGGGGAGCTGCAAGCAGCACGGTCCTCTGGCCCCCAGTGGTACCTGATTATTTAAAAGCTTTTTAGTGGGTTTCATGCAGCATTTGGGTATTCAATCATTGTGGCAGGGTGCACCTGTACCCTGGCACACACAATCCAGGCTTCTTTGAAAATTCCCATGAGCAGCTGAGAAAGGATTTCCCGTTTAGTCCTCAATACTTCCTCAACCCCAGAAGTTTAGGGCAAGGAAGTTCAGGAGATAATGCATGCCCCCTTCCCCCTGCTCCCGATAATGGATGTCTTCCTTCCCACAGTAATCCTGAGTACAAGGACACGCCCATGGACATTGCGCAACTCCCGCATTTGCCAGAGAAAGCTTCAGAATCCTCGGAGACATCAGACTCTGAGTCAGACTCTAAAGACACCTCAGGTATTACAGGTACTACTTCTCCATGCTCTATAGCTAAGGCGCTCTGATCTAAACACGAGGGGTGGGTAGCACTCAACAGGCCACACTCACGGGCCTAGCAACTGGCCAACTCCTATAACAAAATCAATCCTGACTATCTAAAAAAAAAACACTCATATATATATATATATATATATATATATATATATGATATATATCATCTCCATATTATGTGTATATATGTTGCGGCAGATATGTATACATAATATACATAATAAACACACAGGAAAGAGTAATCACTTAATGTTAGCCCTCCCGTCCTTATAGGAGTAGTAGGATGCTATTCCTATTCTATTACTATTATTAGTCATACTATGGCCCCACAGGAATAGCTCTGCCAGTCCCACAGATGAATGGCTTCTATCAAGGCTCAAACTCCACCAAGTTGGAAAGGAGCCTCTAAAATAGGATCTAAGTCCCCAGGCCAGAAGCTCTTATGTCTTGTTCACTACTCCATGGTATCCATAAACAAAGGGCAGAAGCTATTCTAGAACCTCTGTGCCACTGAACAACTCTTAGAATGATACAGTACTAATACAGTATAATAGTTGCTCGACTGCTAGACTGTTAGGTTTTCTTTCTGGAAGTATCTAGATCAAATCCATACTCTCCCGTTTCTGGTTATCTGAGGGAGTAAGCTTCCTGAGTGATAAGCAGGGCAAGAGAGAGTCCAGGAGCTATGGGCAGGTTGGTCTTCTTTCTATTCTCAATCCCCTCCCAGAGACACAGAGTGAGCAGAGAACTGTGTTCTCCATTGCAGCTGCACAACTGCTTAACAGGGGGAAATGAAGGCCACAGTGGGTACAGGATTCGCCCAAGGTTCTAATCCAGTTGGCTACCCACAACTGTTATGGCAAAGGCATAAAAATCAACATCTCTCTAGGTCTCCTGAGACTGACTGCTGTGGAAAATCTGTTCTCCCTCAAAGGAGACAAATAACTAGGTCCCTCCATCAGCCTCCTGCCTTCAGAGCCCCTGAATTCCAGAGTGTGAACATCAAACACGGTTTGGGGTGTGGGGGCACACTTTGTTTTCCTGGTCTGTAAAATGTGGGGGTCATTGTCGCCCCCCCACCCCTGCCGAAGTTCTAGAATAGTCCCTGCCTTTGTTTATATAGTAGTCAACAAAACCCCCTACTATCATGAGCTTATAGTTAAAGAAAGAGACAAACACAGATAAAAACACAGTGAATCGCCGGGCAGTGGTGGCACACGCCTTTAATCCCAGCACTTGGGAAGCAGAGGCAGGCAGATTTCTGAGTTCATGGCCAGCCTGCTCTACAGAATGAGTTCCAGGACAGCCAGGGCTATACAGAGAAACCCTGTCTCGGGAAAAACCAAAACCAAAACAAAACAAAACAAAACAAAAAAAACAGTGAATCAAAAACCCACAGATGTAGAGTGTGATTTTCAATAATGAATAGATACTCACCAATGGAAAGCACAAACCTAACAGTCATGTGATATTCAACCATCTTGCCTTTTATGTCCCGAAGACTATATTCCGGGTTAATCTGACTCCCTGGGGGTGTCCGCACGACTTCCTACACTTGACTGTGCTAAAAATCACCTGTTCACAGGCCATATCTGATCTGGCAGGTCAGGGCAGAACCTGGGGGTCTGCATTGGTACCAAATGTGGTGCTTTGTTTGGGGAAGACCAACAGGAAGGGGTGGGTGCTGCTGTGCTATGATCGGCCCCTTTGGCTAAACTTCAGCCAAGCTGTGGCTCCTGTTGTGCTGGGTCCTAAGTTTTGCCTTTCTGCTGATGGGTGTCTCCTCTCTTCCCTCTCGCCCCCTGCCACCCGCGGGCCTCACGCAGAGGACAACGAGAACTCCAAGTCCGACGAGAAGGGCAATCAGTCCGAGAACAGCGAAGATCCAGAGCCTGACCGCAAGAAGTCAGGCAGCGCATGTGACAATGACATGAACTGCAACGACGATGGCCACAGCTCCAGCAATCCAGACAGCCGTGACAGCGACGACAGCTTCGAGCACTCGGACTTTGAACACCCCAAGGCGGCTGAGGATGGCTTTGGTGCGCTGGGCCCCATGCAGATCAAAGTGGAGCGCTACGTGGAGAGCGAGGCGGACCTGCGGCTACAGCCCTGCGAGTCCCTCACGTCGGACAGCGCCAAGGACTCAGACAGCGCGAACGAGGCGGGCGCGCAGGCGTCCAGCAAACACCAGAAGCGCAAGCGGCGGAGGAAACGGCAGAAGGGCGGCAGCGCCAGTCGCCGGCGCCTGTCCAGCGCGTCCAGCCCAGGCCTGGACGCCGGTCTGGTGGAGCCTCCGCGGCTGCTGTCGTCGCCGCACAGCGCCTCGGTGCTCAAGATCAAGACAGAGATCGCTGAGCCCATCAACTTCGACAACGACAGCAGCATCTGGAACTACCCACCCAACCGGGAGATCTCCAGGAATGAGTCACCGTACAGCATGACCAAGCCCCCCACCTCTGAGCACTTCCCGTCCCCGCAGGGCCAGGGAGGCAGCAGCGGAGGCGGGGGAGCGCTGCACGTGGCCATCCCCGACTCGGTCCTCACCCCACCGGGCGCTGATGGCACAGCTGGCCGCAAGACTCAGTTCAGTGGCACAGCCCCGGTGGCCTCCGATCCACTATCGCCCCCGCTCTCGGCGTCCCCGCGGGACAAGCACCCCGGGGGCGGGGCGGGGAGTGGTGGGAGTGGCCCTGGTGCATCCAACTCCTTGCTGTACACTGGGGACCTGGAAGCCCTGCAGAGGTTGCAAGCGGGCAACGTCGTGCTTCCGCTGGTACACCGGGTGACCGGGACCCTGGCGGCCACCAGCACAGCCGCACAGAGGGTCTACACCACGGGCACCATCCGCTACGCACCCGCTGAGGTGACCCTGGCCATGCAGGGCAACCTGCTACCCAACGCGCACGCTGTTAACTTCGTGGACGTTAACAGCCCAGGCTTTGGCCTCGACCCCAAGACGCCCATGGAGATGCTCTACCACCACGTGCACCGACTCAACATGTCAGGACCATTTGGCAGCGCTGTGAGCGCGGCCAGCCTCACACAGATGCCAGGTGGCAACGTGTTCACCACGGCTGAGGGACTCTTCTCCACGCTGCCCTTCCCGGTCTACAGCAACGGTATCCACGCGGCACAGACTCTGGAGCGCAAAGAAGACTGAGCGGGCCCCACTCAGGAGGCATCGTCGTTTTCGTTTTAGACCTTTCATTCTAGCACTTTGAATTCGAGCTGGTCAACGTCTTCTCGCAACACGGTGGCCCCATTCCACCCCCTCTCTTTCTTTCATTGGACTTATTCTTTCTGTAAAGACATGTTTATTTTTTTGCCTTCAGAGGGTCAGATGACCGGTTGCCTGCCATTTTGTCTTCTAAGATGTGTGTTGGGTTGTTTGGCTTTCCTTTGCATCTTTATTAAGATGTCTTTAATGTGTATATGCCTCTGCCATAGAATACTCAGTCTTGTGGTCAAGAGATTTCTCAAGTGACAACCAATGGGTTTTCTTCCTATAAAGGTCTTGATATGATCAAGATGGAAAGAAACACGCATAAATGATTGTGCCCTGTTTGACTAAGTCAAATGAAATGGGGTGGGTGGTTTGGTTTGGTTTTCCTGTTCCTAATTCCTTTGAAAATAGGGGAATAGTATTTTAGAATTTTATGCAGAATTTAATTCTTTTTATGATTAAGATTTTAAGATTTTCTTACTTGCACATAAAAATAATTTGGGTTCTTAAACTTAATTTCTGGCCTGTGACTAGAATGTTGTTTTTTTTTTTTAAACAAAAAAGTTGGACTAAGTGTTAATTACTGAAACATTAACTTAATTTCTAAAACCATGGTGCTATCATTTATTAATCTATAATGTCTTCATACAAAATGCAGCTTCCGGGCTGGATTTTGGAAAAGAAAATGTGTTCTGTCCTGGTCTGGAGTCCCTGTTGCTACAGTCAGTCTCCTTGGTTAATTAAGACAAAGCCCTCATTAACATTTGCTGCAGGACTTAAAGGTTTTTTTACCTCCCAACTAACAAACAGAGCCTCACTTTCAATTTAATGGGTCAGTAAAGCCCTATTAAAAGGGGACTTCTGGACAACTCAGACTGACTTGAGGAACAGTTTAAGTAAATACTGCCATTTTTGAGATTTTTTTTTTCCTCACTCAGTCTAACTGAGGCTGATTTTTGCAACTTCAGTAACACTTAAGAGTAAAAGAAGGAGAAGGAGAAATATTTAACAGACTCTTTGTTTATATTTGGGTTTTTTGTTTGTTTTTATTTCTTGCTAATTAAAAAATAGGTTATATGGGAGGGGGTGCTGATTTGATGGAATTTATTTCCCTTCAATTCTTATTTGCATTGAAACCAACAAGTTCTTAAAACTAAAGAATGGATTAATAAGCTTCAGACAGATAACTGCAACCGAAAACCGCACATTCAATGAAAAAAGAGTAAAAAAAAAAAAAGGAAAAAGAAAAAGAAAATGAAAAAAGAGCCTATTTTGTCTTCGTTGCCAGAAATCAGTGTGGTGTCAAACACTCCAAATGACTGTCCAGTGTAGACTCTTCTCCCACTTCGTTTTTGGCAGCTGTTTGTTAAGGCATCTAATCCCAGATGTGAGAACTGTAATGTGTGCAAACGTGTAGTGTCCTTGGCTGTGGGTCCCATTGCAGTTTCTGTGTGTTTCTATATGCAGTGTATGCTAAGCTACTGTAGTCGTTTTGTCCCTGTCTTCTCCGTGCTCTGTCTCTAGTGGAGTGGCACAGTCCCATTCCTGCGGTCCTAGTGAATTGGTGACTCTTGGGGGTTAGTGGGTTTGTGTGGTGGCCTTTCCCTGTGATGTCACCCATATGCTTCTATTGTCTGTGGATCCTGTCTTACTTTTCTAAATCCCTGTTGTTGCTTTGCTGTTGTATACTCTCCCTGCCTTCCCTGGTCTTTCCCTCCCTGTCTCCCCTTTCTCTCCTCTGCTTCCCCCTTCCCTGATAGCCCAAATCTATTTCATTCTCAGAGATTTTTAAAAAAGAAGAAAAAAAAAAGACTCTTAACTAGCTCAAGGTTAATGGAGCCATCTTTCCCACAACGGAATTCTGGGTCTGACTTTCTCTGTGGAGTACTACACAGAGCACTGAAGACTAATGCTCAGATACATTGAATTAATTGATACCACACGGCCTCAGCTGTTAACATTCCCAGAGTCCCTTGTGCTCTACCTATAAGCAGTGGGTGCTTTTGCTTTCCTTTCAGGTTGGCTGATGGAGCAGTATATAAAGCAATTACCAGTTAGACAGAAAATGATTTCAAAGGCCAACTGACATTTTTTAAACAAAATGGGAGGGGTTAATGGAATATAGAATTGTCATATATATTTGTTTATTCGTGCAATGCTAATATAGTAACTTGGCTGTCCTTTGAATTATCACTGTGCTGAGTGGATTTCCTCTAGAACTTTGGATTCCATGAGTTGGGCCCAGGCCATGGTGGAATAATAACAGAAGGAAGTTAAATGCCACAAATCTTAGCACTGAGCTTCCTTGAAGGACTTAAGTCAGTTTAGAAGATGAAGAAAGCCGATGGAGAAATTTAAAGATTAGTTTTGGAAGCCGTACTCTAGCTATTGAACAATCAAGGGAATGCACCTCTCAGCTACAAAGAACAGCCAGACAGCTGGGTTTTTTTTTTTCTTTTATAAATGTTTCTGTGTTGTGTCAAGATGATTTCTGGTGATTTAAACTAACAGATAATCACAGCTGCTGTCTAAATCCATAGTGTTTAAAAATTACAAAATGAAAAAAAAAACCACTTCATTACCTGTGAAGACTGTGTCTGTGTTTTTAACTATTTCTTGTACAAATATATGAAAACTTTTATGAGGAGACTGGTGCCACGTAGCTGAATCATGGGGAAAGGGATCTTCTGTTCGTAAAAACCTTAGCAGTGTTACCAACTCTACAATATATATATAAAAATAATTAAAACGTTACAAAGCGACAGCTATGCTACATTTGTTTTGTGTGAAGCTAACCGGACTTAACTTCCTGAGTGCCTGGCTTATTTTGAAACATTTTTTCATTGACCATTGATAATGCTGCAAATCAGAAATGTACATACTTCATTTACAACAGGGTTCTTTTTATACTTTTGTAGATTCTCATACATGTCACACACATGGTTGTCTTTATGTAACTTAATTTTTTTCATCCGCAGGTGCCATTTTCATAATAAACTTCTCTTGGATTTGTTACTATCTGGCATCATTTGTTTTACATGTAATCATCCTAACTAGCGAATGCTGGTAGTATTTGTTTAAGCAGGTACCTTGGTCATTATTCTTTATCTTTGAAAATGAAAACACTTGAAAAAATACATATATATGTGTAGCTTGTTTTCCTCATGAGGCTGACAAGGCACAGATTACGATGCTAATCCAAATACTACTACAGGGGACTTGCAACCATCCTGAATTTCCAGTTACCCCAATTCATTGTCATAGTGAGCATCTATTGTGCACGTTATCAAAGCTGAGCAATGGGCCTTCGACATTAACCTCTGTGGGAAAGTGCATTTTTTTCTTGATTAATGCACAGTAAGCGGTGACAGTTTTCGTACATTAATCATTTAAAATGCACTCTGTGTTTCCATCCCTTATGATCTATAATGTATATCCAACTCTTCATTGCTTATGTTCTCTTTTTACCCTCAATACCTACTTTTGTGGCTAGCCTGAGGAATCTGTGGTTGGGCTGTGTTACCGTGAAGTCAACTGTGTGGCCTGTTGTGTTTTAAGGCAGGTTATCTGAAGCATTTTCTAAAGCGCCAGCTGTTTTCTCAAAGGTAAGGAAGAGGTGGATTGCTAGTTAACTCTGTACATTACCAACAGAAACAAATGGATGTAACTGACAGAGGAGACAAACATGCGCACAAAAACTGCAGACAGTAGTAACTATCACCTTCCTAGCTTTAAGTCTTCAGTGACATTTGTCACGTTATGGTAGCTGTTATTAGCAGAGGCATGTTTATGGCAGAGTAGGTAGGGTTGTATGGCCCTAGGTTTCTCTGCAATTTCCTATGTGGGTCCTTATTCAGAAGCACTTAGAAATAAAGAAACACACTATTGAGTTTGTCCATCTCTTTTCGTCCCCCTTTCCCCTGAGAGTTAGACGGGTACTATATAGGAAGACTGAGAAAACAAATGTCCAAGCTAGAAACTCAGTCCTAAATGAATAATTGGTAGATGAGGAAGGGGCCACCTAAGGCACTCTGATGGATGCTGGTGGTACTGGCTTTTAGGGATGGTTTTCAGGGTGTCATGGGGCACAGGGACTATTGTATAAGTGACAGTGGATGATGCTGACAGTCAGCCATGACGTTCTACCTCTGGACATTTAGCCCTATGATCCAGAAGTGAGAGCCATGATGGTCAATGAAAGCAAGCCAGACATCAATTCAGAGTCTCACAGTTATCAGCACTTCTACACTAAAAGTGGAAGAAAATCTAGACTCTTATCCTCAGCATCAACAAGTTCCCTGTTTTTTATAAGGACCCAACAGTGCTAAAAAAATGATCACGAAAGAAATAACTTTGCAGTCATAGAAGGTGAGTGAGCTCTAGGATCAGATCCCCTTGCCCTTCCTGACAAGCTGCCACTTCCCCAGTGCCAGGGCTGACAGCCCAGCCAGAGTCCCCAGCTCTGCATAAGCACAGAGCCTCTCTCCTTTGCCAGACTGGCAGTATGTAAGTTTGTCAGGGCTCTAATTTACAGATGGTAAGCAGATATTGGGGGGGGAGGGTGGCAAAAGCCAGTTCTCTATAGCACCTCAGGTCTTCCAGCTGATAATGATGGAATTCATTCAGCAATAAAGAACAAGAAAATTGTACACACAAGCAACAGAAAAGCCAAGAGGGAAGATACACATTGACTGAGCTGAACCTGAAGAAGCTGTGTTTAGTCCTCGTGGATGGTGATTCTTAACCACCTTCCTCTACACCTAAACAGTCTATTTACACTGAGAATGTTTAATCAGCTAACAAGGAACTAGCTCTTTGGCCTGTGCACTGCACTGAGAGCAGGTAGTGATGTATAGACAGACAGAAGGTGGTCTGGTCAAGCCAGAGCTCTTCTTCAGATTCCAAACCAGAGCGCAAAGGTCTTACAAAACAGGAAAGGGAAGGATGAATACCTTTGCTAACACATCATGTCATGCAGTGAAAACCAGACAAATCTTGTCAAGGAGCATAATTCCCAAACACTGCTAACACCACCAAGAATAAGAAACCTCTCTAGGACACTAAGGTGAGTGGACAGCCACAGCTGCCTCCTGCTCTCCTGTGTCTCCTAGGAAACCATTCTAAAGAAAGAAAGCTAACCTGGAAAACTCCCCCATAGACATGAATCATTGTATGTTCAACATCAGGGCCTTCTAGAGTGCCCAGCACTATGATTTGCAAATAGTGTTGGCCCTGTGATCAAATGGAACAGTGGCCATAAGGAGAAAAGAAAACATGAGCATGGCCCACCAAGGGACAGAGATTCTACTAAAAACATCCATGTTTGACAGGACAGCTTGAGGTTTTATCAAGAGAGGAAGTTTAAAATGAATAAACCAACAAGTTCACCCATTCCCGTTGTTAGAATTTGGGTGTGGTTTGGACAGACAACGTGAGGCCGATCCGGTTCCACAGGGAGGGATTTATTTAGGGAGGGGGGTGAGAGAGAAGAGGGGAAATGGCGAAGAGAAGAGGAAGAGAGGGAGGTTGGGGCGGTCTCAACTATTTAAGTGGGTGATGATGTGTAACTTCCCAGGTGTAAGTGAGCGAGGCAGGTGAATTCTGGGAGTGGTTGTCTCAGCAATGTAGGAGTCGCCGGCCCCTGAATATGACATCACTGGGTTCAGACTTATACTAACACTGGTGGTCCTGGCTGGCACAGAATGGCTCAGTGAGAAATGTAGGCTAGCTAACTGTTGTCTTCTCTATACCCAACAACTGTGGCGATAAATTGAAGACAGAGGAAAAGAAGCAGAAGCAAAAGGGGTCTAAGCAGTTGGCCTTGGTAAACTGTGAGTAACATTGTAACCTGCAGCCAGCCACATAATAGATACTGACTTCAAAAGAAAGATTATTAAAATATCCTTCTAGACTGGCAGGCAAGTCTTCCAGAGACTGTTAGAAATGGGGAGAGATCTTCATGTGTAGCTAGCTATTCTAATGCTGAGGGTTTTCCAGCCCAGGGTTGGAGAGTTACAATAAAAGGTTGGAACTGAAATCTTCCTTCTGCTGTCAAACTGACTAAATCTAAACTCTCCTCCAATCTGCGTGGCTTTCAAAGATGTGAAGATGGATGTCAAACTTCCTTAAAGCTGTAGGCTGAAGGCCAGTCCCCCACCCACCCATCCTCCATGGCATTGTTGGCTGGATTCTTTCATGCTCTAGTCACTGGCATGAGAATTCATCAACTCCTTGTATAGATTTCTTAGGACTACTTAATTACCACACACTGGTGGCTCTCAGAGCTCTTAAGGACTAGAAGTCTGAAGGCTTGGTAGCCACCAAAGAGGACTCTAAGACTGGGCTCCATGCTTGTCTCTTAACTTCTGGCTATACCTAGCAACAGTCCTTGGTGGATGGACATATCATTCCAATCCTCATCTTCTTTGTATCCCCATGTCTTGACATAGAGTTCACATAGGTATCTCTCACTAAAGGACAACTGCCACATTCAGTACAGCCCCACAAACAGCCTTGACTGGGGCAGCAAAGGAACAAAGACAGACAGACACACAGACATGCAGGAAGGGTGGATGGAATGATCTAGGCTCCTGACTAGAGAAACCATAGCACCCAAGAAGCACAATATGGAGTTGGGCAGAGAGGAGAGTTATTGCACACAGCTGAAGAAAGAAGTGGAGTGATTGCACATAAGCAAAGAGGCGGGGTTTATAGTGTGCAGCTGCATCACGGAGATGGGCTTAGATCATCTAAGTGGGATCAGTCCCTGTAGGGGAGCAGTCTGCAGCCTATAAATACCTGGGGAGAAAAGCTATGGAGCACATTTTCTGCATACACTAACAACTCCACAAGGAAAAAAATTGCCAATCCTCTGAGCCTGAGGCTATGGGGTCCTTGATATGGCTATACCCAAGTCAACAGCACACATTCATTCAGAGCTGTATTCACTCAGGGATCCCTTGGCTCTGCACAGGCATCAGTCTCATGAGACTAAGGACCTGGTTGACTCCATCATGACATCATTTGTACTGATGACAACTACAACACCCAACTACATACATACAAACAAGAATATAGGGAAAGAAGACTGCAGGCAGTGGTGCTGGCTGATTTCAACTGGGTGGGATAGGGTAGGGTCAGGGGAGGGCAAGTCCACTCATGAGAGTCCATATTCAGATGTGTCCTTGGACATAACAGTCGGCTACAGGTGTGAGCAGGGTCTGCATAGTACAGAGGTCCTCAAGTTATCATCATCTTCACTCAAACCTCTATTCCACTAGAATACCTGGGTCTTTTTACCCTCCTCTAGGAGTATGGCCCTCACCCAAGGTTGGTCTGTGCTATGGTGAAAATTAATTGAAAGGAAGTGGCACACTAAGAATAGGAGGTGAACAGGGTCTGTCCCTCTGAAACATTTTCCACTCCCATTGTGCTTGGCCATACACATCCCTCACATAACTTTTGGAAAATGGAGACCTGACCCAAGTATATGTTGAAGTCTGGGAAACAGGCACATAGTGCACCTATAACAAACACTTCCAGGGGGTTTACTTCCTTGTAAGAAAACTGAGGCAGGAGAAAACCAACCACAGGGAAGAAATGGGAAGAATTAAAGCACCATATCAGCCCATCATGAACCCAGCATCCTGGGTGGAAATGCCAATGCTCTTGGCACATGTGTGTAAGATCAACTCAAATTTAAAATAGAATTATCAAATCTAACCCTTAAATTTCCCGAATATTTGGGAGGCTCCTTGATCCTTTTTATTTGTCAAAATCAGAGAGAATAGCCCAAAATATAGTCCCTGACTGTTTTCCCCCAAAACTAGACTTTTTAGTCCCTGGCTTTCCAACATTTGTCGTATACTTTTCTGGGGACATTTGGTCACTTATTCCCTCCACCTTGTCCTATTTGAAGCCATAAAATATTACAAGAGGAGTGAGTATGTTGGAAATATTTTTCTGAAAGGAAATAAAACAATATTTTGGGGTTTAGGAATAATATGGATGAAGTATTAAAACTACGGGAACAAAGGAAACAGAAGGTAAGGAGGTGACACTCCCTGTGCTGAAAGGTGCTCAGATTTATAGTGGAAGTGTCAGAAACAGGATGTAATATCCCTGTGACCCCCCCCCACCTCCCTGAAGCAAAGCCATTATGCCCTTGATGAATTATTGACTTTGGAGTTTTATCTGTGCCATGAATAATCTAAAACTTGGGAGTCTCAGGGCACAGTTCATAAACAAATAATTATATCACAATGATAATTTTTCAGGAATTGCAACATCAATCATGGCCATGTTATTATCAAGTACATTTTCTGGTTGCCTCTATTCATCAAACCCTCCTCCCTCTCCACCCTTCCACATGACACAAGCAAAACTCATCACCAGATTGCCTCTTATTTACACATCACTCAAAGGGGGACAGAGCAGACACACACAAAACAGGCCAACCCAGCATTTATGAGAGATGAGTTTTCATTAAGAAAGTTCAAATTAAATGTATTGAGAAAGATGGGGGGGTAATTAATTATTCCAGCCTCCCCCCAAGAAGCTATCTGAAAAGATTTTATTCAGAAGATAAAAACAGACAGAAGGTTTGTTCTGTTTCAGGCAATAGTAATAAAACAAAAGGAGTTGGTCTCTGAAAGCCAGGAAAAATAAGAATACAGTGAAGTACCGATATATAATGCATTGCTTTCGCTCAGATAAAAAGCTTGGTCCTGATTCTGAACATAGAAGAAACAAATGGAAGTCAATCCAGACACTGGGAAAGATACAAATATCCATGTCCATACAAATCGTCAATAGAGCTGACAAGGCTGAGGTCTGGTCCAGTTCTACAATGGTATCAGAAGGCTAATGATTGCAAGCACACAGCAGCACAAAGGCATTGTTAGTCAAGCTTCTGAGTAGTTCACATCCCCTAAGGTCATGGGGCTCCTCTTTGGGAAACAGTTCTTTTCACAATTCAAAAAGGAAAGAGGTAAGTAACAAAGTCAAAGGAGAAACTCCCCCGCTGAGATACAAGGTTACACCACCAGGCTGAAACAGTTATAAGCAGTGTTTCCCATCAACTCCTGAGCAAGAGAGCTTTCTCCTTGTCTCTACTTCCTAACTGACAGATTATGCCTGTGAAGCAAGGGACATTGCAATGAGCAACAGATAATTCACAGCAGAGCCAGGTGTACTGTGGCACACCTGTAATCCCAGCACTCAGAAGGCTGAAGCAAGAGGATCATGAGTTCAAGCCCACCGTGGGCTACATAGTAACACCCTGTTTCAGGAAATAGAGTCCTCACACTGAGGTACCAACCCAAGGATCCAAGACAATACAGTCCCATAGGAACCCCTGAGCTTAGATCAGATTATATCCTCCCTGGTATAGAAATGGGACTAGGAAAGGGGCAGGTTGCTGTGGCAGTAGAGAGCACAGAAAGCTAGGAGGACACGGTTCACAGTAAGGAGTTAAATCCAGGTTCATGAGCCACCTAAATAGCACGCCACCCTGTAAGCAGCTCTGTCACCTGAAGCATTCTTCACTATTCTGTTGCCTTTGTTTTAAAATCATTGAGTTTCTTGAATGTGTCTAGACCACTGTATCTCACACTCCCTGTGGGGCATAATGTCTTAGTTAGGGTTTCTATTGCTGGAATGAGATACCATGACTAAAGCAAGTTAGTGAGGAAAGAGTTTATTTGACTTACACCTCCACATTGCAGTTCATCATTGAAAGAGTCAGGACAGGAACTCTAGCAGGACAGGAACTTGGAGGCAGGAACTGATGCAGAGGCCATGGAAGAGCACTGCTTATGGGCTTGCTCAATCTGCTTTCTTTTAGAGCCCAGAACCACCAGCCTAAGGATGGCACCACCCACAATGGGCTGGTCCCGCACCTATCAACCACTGATTCTAAAATGCCTACAGCTGGATCTTGTGGATGCATTTTCTCAGTTGAGGTGCCCTTCTTTCAGATGACTCTCTAGTTTGTGTCAAGTTGACAACACACGTGGAAAGAGTAATCTTGACTGTTCTCTCCTGTGGCAGGAGATCCGGGCCCATATAAACTGGAGACAGTGAAAAGAGCACTGGGAAGCACCTGCTCTCTGTTGCAGGACTGCAGATGCAATGTGGTCAGATCCTCAGGCTGCTGCTGCCGCTGCTGCTGCTGCTGCTGCTGCCGGCGCCACTCGTGCCATGTTGGACTCTAACGTGGAACTTGGAGCCAAATAAACTTTCTCCTTTAAGATGAGTGACAGGAGCAAAGAGAGAAAGAGAAGATACACACAGAGAGAGGGAGGGGGAACAAGGAGGAGCAGGAGTAACTAAAACAGGGACTCAGTAAAAATGCTACATTTGCCCTTCAAAGCATCATTCTCGGTGAGAAACAAATGAGGTCTCTGCTCACTGCCCCAACCTTCCTGATTCACAAAGTCTCCACCTACAGAGTGCTGCTCTCCCTGCTGACCTCTTAATTCCCCTCTGCCCACTTGTCCTCTGCCTCCTTCCTGCATCATAAGAGTTCCTCAGGGTTCTCTGTCACTTTGTTCTCTGGGATCAGGGGGGCTGTTTCACCTCTTGAGTATCCCAACCCTCACGGTCATCTCTACCCGTCACCCACTCATCAGGATGAGGCCCCAAAAACCAGCTGATGAAATGGTCCTTTCAGGAAATATATCCCTTTAAATAAGTTAGAGTGGATAACTCTTCATTTTGGATCTCATGAAACTAAAGTGCACATAAACTAAGAGGTTCCCTCCTTCTCCAATTCTTCATCCTCCAGGGAAAAGATAGGAGCCCAGATGGACTTGTGTAAGTCCCTGCCTGTTCCCTCAATGCCTAGGAACTCTGTCCTGATGGAGGGAGGCTGGGCAGTGGGGAGAAAAGAGGAAGAAATGAAAGAAGAGATATGTCATACATTAACAGAGTCACTGGTCACATACACTGGCCACATCATGCTCCAGGACTAATCCAAGAGGCCTCAGTCCCCGCTGCCCAAATGCATCGGTCCCAGCACACACCTCTGCTTTCAAGGAATGGAAAGCAAGAAGCCGTAATCATCTAAAAGATATTTTCCCAACGTACAAACAAAACTGCTCTCCCTTCCTGGCACTTTCTAGAATGAGGACTCTTGCAATTATTTTCCATTTGGAAAATTTTGAATGAATTAAAAGGGGGCTCCGCTTTGTTTCCCTGTAATTTCCACCTGACTTCCCTCTGTGCTGTCCTGGATATTTACATAGAGTTGCCCAAGTTAGAGACATTTTCAGACATTGATTAATCTATAATTCTTTGAAGTAGGGAAACATTATTATCTCCACTTTACAGATGTGGAAACTAAGACCCAGAGGTTAATGACTTGCCCAGAGGTCAAACGGCCAGTCAATTGCAAGTGTGGGTTTTAAAAGAAGCTCCCCTATCTGCTCTAAGGCTTAATTCAAGTTTGTTCTCAGCTCATCTGCCCCACTCACATCAGAGCTGCCTCCTACAAGCTGCCACCCTTTAAATTCTGCCTTAAGGCCCTTAATATGCTTCTTGAAAGACCAAGACTTTCCGTGCCTGCTGTCAGCATCCTCGCTTCCTATTCTTACCTGTAAATAGGAAATGTTGATTCCTTCCTGGGGTATTCTCTTGATGATTTTGCATCCCTAAATAGAACTATTATGTTTACAATATGATTTAATATTTTTATATAATAAACAAAAGTGCTATATTTCTGTCTACATCTAGATTTTTGTTGATTTGTAACTGCAGCCCACAAATAATTTACTGATGATCTATCTATGCCAGACCAGGAATATAAAGTTGAATAAAGTATTTTCACACTCTGCCCTTACTTTCATAGACTAGAAAGGGGGGAAAATGTAGAAATTAGCCAGTCACTGAGGCATATACCTGTAAGTCTAGCATTTGGAAGGCAGAGGCATGAGGATCAGGAGTTCAAGGTCAACTACAAAGCAAGTTCAAGGCCAGCCTAGGCAATCTGAGGCCCTGCCTAGAAAATTTTTAAAAAGAAAATGTGAAAGTTGATCATTCAAGTATGACATCCAACATGACAAAACATGCACCCTCTGTGTCAAGATTACAGGGACAGTGAAGGATTAACGCTAGGGGTAAAAGAAGCCTTCCGAAAGGAGTGAGTGACATCAAGTATAGGTTCACGGATAAAGAGTTAATTGTGGACACTAGAAGAAACACAGTCCCTGGAAAGAACATCATAGAGGCAGAAGAGAGCTTGCAAGTCACTCAGTAGGCTGGAGTGATGTCACCATCTTAGAATCTTTGAAATGGCCAGCTGGCAATTTCATGGCACCCAGCTTATGCTTTCAATAGCCAAGGTCTGTCACTACCTAGGATGGGGCTGACTGTCCCAGTAGAAGTGCCATGGTCCAATGTAAAGCCCTAACCCATTCACCAGACCCACTTGCTAAAGTCTGTGGCTGGCACGTAGCTAAAGAGGGCATCTTTTTTGTTGGTCATGCAAAGAACCCACGAAGACAAGCAGCTCCTGGAAAACAGCCACTGTAAATGTTAGCCGAGGAATATGAACGCTGTGGTGATCTGAAGGAGAATGCCCCTGCCCCCATTAACTTATCTATTTGAATACTTGATCCCCAGTTAGTGGAACTGTTTGGGAAGGATTAGGAGGTATGGCCTTGTTGGTGGAGGTGAGTCTTTGAGATTTCTAAAGTCCATACCAGGCCCAGTATCTCTCTTTCTCTGCCTGGCTGCCTATGGATTAGGATATGAGCTCTCAGCACCGTGTTTGCCTGGTGTGATGATAATGGACTAACTCTCTGAAGCTGTGGGCAAGCCCCAAATCAAGTTTTTTTTGTTCGTTTGTTTCTTTGTTTGTTTTGTTTTTTAAGTTGCCGTGGTCATGGTATCTCTCCATAGCAACAGAAAAGTAACTAAGATAGATGGTATCCTACAGATGACAGCAAGCTGAGAGAAGTTTAATTAGAGAGCTAAACTTTATATGGGAAAGGTTGCACTGTGAGACCAGAGTCCAGAGTCATATCTCACAGAGAAGGATGGTTTTCTGGGTGTGACACAGGTTCACATCTCTAATCCCAGCCTTGGGGATGCTGAGGGACAAGGATTGCTGAGAGTCAAAAGCCAGCCTGGATTATGTAGTGAGCTTGAAGCTAGCCTCAGGCCAAAGCAAAAGCCATGTTGGTGGTGCAGGAGAAAGAGTTGAGAGCCTTAAGAAAGAGTTCTCAGTGACAGGTTGAACATGGAAAGAGATGATAGAGCAGAGTTAAGGATAATTCTCATTTCTGGATCAAGTATGTAACTATCCCTGAGAAATCCAGATAAAATACAGGAAGGGAAAGAGATATAGGGATGGATGTAAATTCAAGAACCAGTCTTCTAAGTAGTGTATTTTAGGTGCTTATGGAATACCAAGATAGCGAGAAAAACCATTCTAGATGTCTGGAGAGAAATCAGGTTTAAAGTCAGTATCAGAGAAGTCATCACTGAGGCAGAAGAAGTCAAGAGTCTGAGTAATCACACATACACACACACACACACATACACACATGCACACATACACACATACACATACACACATACACACATACACACACACATACACACACATACACACACATACACACACACACATACACACACATGCATACACATGCACAGACACACACATATACAAGCACATATACACACATGCACACAGTCACACACATATGCAAGCACAGACACACACACACACACACAGTCACACACACACATGTTTGGAAGCTATAAAACTTTTATAAGGGCCAAGAAGAAAGCGTTATGGAATGTCAAAACAATGTGATCTGAGGAATAAGAGCCCAGAGCAGAAGTCAAAAATGAAAGGAGCTGAGAGGAAGAGAGTAGAAGCCAAGAAAAAAGCTCTCAGAAGGCAAGGACAATCAACATTCCCCACTCTGAGAAATATATGTCAAATGGTATAGTCGGCAGAACCCAAAGTGTGGTGATACAAGGAACAAGGAAGAAGGCTCCAATCTTGAGGGACTTTCTTTTGGGGTACTGAGTAGTGTGGTCTCTAAGAAACTACAGTGTCCTTGTCATTTGCATTAAATAGGTCTGCGTGAATAGGCTTGTGGCAAAGTCCTGTCCCTGCGGAATCCTTGGGTACCTTGTATCTATGTACACCATATCAGTTCATCCACAGCTTGGCCTCTGGACCCGGCAGTACAGTCACAGGAGATGCTCTGTGTGCCTTAAGGCCAGACACACTTGATACCGTGTGAGTGGCTGAGCCGCTCAGACCTCTCGGGTTTGCCAGAGTAACTTTGTAGAAAGGCTTCACATTCAAGGTTCATTCATGGTGGCTCTGTTACGATAGTCTGGGGTTTGTTTGTTTGTTTGTTTGTTTGTTTGTTTTTAAAGAAACTTCTTCTAAGAAAGGGAAGATAATGAAGTGCATGAGGGAAATTTCATTCCCTGGAGGAAGGATAAAAGCTGAGACTAACTCTGATGCAAGCAACGCCTGGTATGATGGATTGAATGAGAAACATCCCCGTAGTCTCTGGCATTTGAGCACTTGGTCATCAGTTGGTGGCACTGTCTGAGGAGGTTTAGGAGGTACAGCATTGCTGGAGAATGTGTCACTGGGGACATGATTTGGGAGCTTCAGCCCTATTTGCTATTCACTTTCTCTGCTTTGTGCTTACATGTGAGCTTTCTGCTTCCTGCTCCTGACACCGTGCTTGTCACCTACTACCATTGTGGACTTCTAGCCTCTGGAACCATAGGCCTATTGCTCAGGGTGTTTATCCTAGCAGCAGAGAAGTAACTAATACACCAGATAAGCCGCTGTCACCAACCTCATCGTAACAACACTTGTCAGCCAAGGGTTACCGAGGTGACTCAGTAGAAAAAATGCTCGGACCTCAGTGCTAGCCACAAAGCCCAGGTTTTTTAAAAGTTAAGGGTGGTGGCTTATACTTATAATCTCGATGCCAGAGAGGCAGAGACAGGCAAATTCCTGGGGCACACAGGCAAATGAACAACATAAGAACAGTTAGTAAAACACCATTTCATCAAAGATGAAAGTGTTCTTGGTTCTAATGAAGGAACCTAAGGCAAGAATTAGAGGGAAATGCAGCCGGCGTAGGCTGGGATGTATAACTCTAGGAGTAAGCGAGAGGCTAGGGACTAAACGCTTTGGGGATGCTAGATTGCACCCAGGACTCATTGTGTAAGCAAAACTACCAGGAATTCCTCACGATTTGTGTTAGAATCCCAGTCAGTTGACTAAGAACTTTAGGTAGCACTTGCCTTTAGTCCCAGCACTTGGGAGGCAGAGGCAGGCTGATCTCTGAGTTTGAGGCCAGCCTAGTCTACAGAATAAGTTCCAGGACAGCCAGGGCTATACAGAGAAATCCTATCTTAAAAAAACAAAAAAGATTTTAAGATGATCCAGTCAGTATAGTAAGCCTGAGGACATATGCCTGAAGCCCAGCACCCACATAAAAAGGTGGGTGTGGTAGTGTGTTCCTCTGATCCTAGCACTGGAAAGGCAGACAGGGGAATCCTTGAAGTGTGCTGGTCAGGCAAGTTAGTCAGGTCCAGGTTCATCGAGAGATTCTGTTTCAAAAAATAAGGTGGAGAGCAACTAAGGAAGAAACCTGATGTCAAATGCTCATCTCCACATGCGTGTACACAAACATGCACACACACACACCACGCACACACACCACACACACACACACCACACAGACCTGAAATTCTTTAGCTTTCAAAAATAAAGATTTATTTTTTACTTTTTCTACAGATATCCTTAGCTTATCACCAGCACAACTCTATAACAAACATTAAATATATTCTCCAAGAAGAAAAACATAAACCTAGAGAGAAGCAAAGAAACAAACAGTGGGTATAAAGAAAGGCAAAATAAGGAATACAGGGAAAGCGTTAGATGAACATTGAAATCAGGAAGCACTGGTATGTTATGGATTCCAAAACACAAAGAGAAGTTAAGCATGTTAGCTGGAGGAGGGAAAGGGCCTCCATGCCTGACCAGACAAGGACACGTTAGCAGGGAATGCCTTCTTCTACTCCTTGGAAAAAGTAACTATTTAACTAATTTGTCATTGTTTATTAAATATTATAAAAATCACAGCTGCCTTAACCACAAATCTTAACACACGTGTGTACATGTACACGCACACACACACACACACACCCATCTATTGATACAGACAATGTATTTAGAGTAAATGTAGGAGGGACACTTGATAATCACATTGGGAAGCAATCACCACTGAGTACAAGGGTTGGGAAATAGACACATTTAAGAGCCCTCTCTGTGACCTGCTGCAGTTCACCCTGACCTCTCTGGAGTTCAACTGTCTTCACTCTGGAATGAGCTGTGTTTGGACAAGGTGACCTCTAAGGCCTCCACAGAAGAGTTCTCTCTGACCTCCACCCAGCATGCAGGTGCATTCACAATCTGCCCCTCTTGCTGATGGCGGGTCCCAGGGCTCACTGTGGGTCGCTTTGTGGCTGTCAGTGCCAGAGTGTCCTACTTCTAGAGAACGTTTCTTACAACACTGTTGGCTTGTTGCCGGAACAATGCATTTTCCCTAATATTGTTTGAATATTTAAACATAAGAGTGAATGTTGCTTCTACCGGGACAAGAGTGGGTACTTGTAATGCTGGCTGCACAGACTCCCTCTCGGAGTGTGGTGATGTGGTAGGTGGATTCCCTTCCTGGTTCTATCAGTCATTGTTAGTTTTTTTTTTCCTTCTCTTTTAACTGGCTCCAATTTACACCGTAGACTGTGTCATATGCACAGGGAAGGCATGGTAAGGCTGTGGCCGGTAGACTTGCTCTTAAAACAGAACCTGGGGGTCCTATCAATTTTATGCAAATGAGCATGTTTAGATGTCTTAATTTAATGCAAAATGTTACAGGTACACATGCATTGGGGTTGTTTTTATGGCTAGTTCTTAAACAAATTTCATGCTTCATCCAACTTTTTGATTAAACTATCAGTCCTGATCTTGTTAGCTAGCAAAGCTCCCTCCATAATTTCACAATTGGGATTTTTTTCTTTCTATGAATTGGATAGAGAGGTCTTTATAATGGACATCCAACTTTTGTTTAAAAAAAAAAAATTCTCAGGATGTGAAATGGCTCAGATGTTGTTCTTTACCATTCCCGGTGTTTCAGAATAGGTGAGCAAGAGATGAATAGAGCACAGCAGGGAAGAGCTGTTGTGATGTCTGAGGCACAGCTCTGGAAACCCTGACTCTTCTCTCAGGCCTCCAGGCTCTACCTCTCTTCACGTCCCCTGTATCCTCATGCCAGGCAAAGAACGTAAAATAAAGGGCATTCCACCTCAAACGAGGACACAGTGGTCCTAAAATTTAAATGATCTCTGCGAAACTATTAAAAGAAGCTGCCTCAGTTTCCCCAAGCTACTCTTCCTGTTTGAAAACTTTGAAGTGGAGGCAAAAATGAGATCCCAACGTTTATCGCCGATTCTCTTAGGTGTCTTGAATTTTATCTGGTCTTAACACATTTTAATACAGATAAATTAACCAAACACTGTGTTTGATGTAGAAATAAACAGAGGTGTTAAATGGAAGCAGAGTTGAGAATTTTCGGGAAGGTGGCTAGCTTATGTTCGTCAGTGTCCAGGGGCAATCAGATGAGAAAGCACTGAGTCCCACTGACTAAAATGTCCAGAGGACCTGAGCGAGCATCGGGGTGGCAATATGTTAATTTAAAGTGAGAAATAGAATTGTCACACAGACTGGAATTATTCAGGTTAGTGTAACAATCTTCTTTTCTCACGGTGTTCAGGGAAAAACCAAATGGTAATCTGAGTCTCTCATTACCATGAGAAATCACCGTGAAAGACTCAGAAGCACTTTAAACCTGTGTGTTTTCTGCAGTTTCTGTCTACATGGGGAGACCTTTGCTGAAACCAGAAGACTGCTTCAGGGACACGGGACCAGAAAGGGCCTCAGTTGACACTCTGAACATTCGAGCCACAATGGGGACACTCATGCACTTGAAAGAAGTTTGATAGTGATTTCCCTCTTCTCCCATGGTTGGAGCTTGGCCCCAGTAGCCAGTCATGCCCTGTCCTCTAGGTGTGCCATCTCTTTAAGTGTGCTAACAGTTAGTCATGCAGGGGACAGCGCCACAGTCTGAGATACTGGCCTGTCCCCTCCAGGAAGCTACACACATCTTTCTCTGCTGTGTTTGACTGTCTCATGTAGTCTCACAGCTATCACTCCTTCTAGGAGAAATGGCTCCCCAAGAACCACCCACACTTGACACTGTCTGGTGGAGAGTACAAGCCTGCTTGAAATGGAGGTTCAGATAAGATCCGTTTAACCTGTTCAATGAACTCTGTTTTATCCCCTGATATGTAAGTCTGAATATTCTAGAACAACAACAAAATCAGCGTATTCTTCAGAATTTGCTGTTTTGTCAAAGCATTTGTTCTAGGGCATTTTTGAATGGACATGTAAAATATTCATATGTTAAAATGATTTTTAATAACTTACATTAAAGGTCTACAGCTTCACAACTATAGTGTGAATTGATTTTCATTTTCATCTTTAACCTTCTTAAAAATGAAACTATTCAAGCCAAAGTAAAGAAAACTATGTAGGTTCATTATAACTTCCTTGCAGTCATGGTGAGATGTGAGAATGAAGGTGGCCCTGGATAAATTCTTAGCTCCTGGTTCCTAAAGAATAAAGGGGAGTGGAAACTGACCAACAGCAACCAAATATACAAGTGGACTAATGCCATATACATCACACCAGAACGGACTGGAGCAAAGAGGAAAAAACAGCACGACCCAATCCTGAGTACCCATCCCCTTGCCCGAGAGTTTATATTAAGTACTAAGAAGTCTCATTAATACAATAATGCAGTGAAGTGGATCTCATTTAACTGCATCTCTCAGTGGCAGAATGCCAGAACACTGGCTCCCAGTGTGGCAGCTCTAAGATGCTGGGACAAGCCTTCAGAGATGAGGAAATCAGTCCACATGGGCACTGCCAGCAGAATGGGTGAGCACTGTCCTCAAAATGAGAGATAGTGGATTGTCACAAAGTGAGTCTACCCTGAGTGCTTGCTCCTTTTTTTGCACAAAGCTACAACTTTTGTCTGTTTTCTCTACCCTGGGGCCCTAGCAAGAAGTCAAGGAAAAAAGAAAAAAGAGTGAGAGGCGGGGGCAGAGAAGGAAGAAGAGAAGGAGAAGGAGAGGAAGAAAAAGGAGGAGGAGGGAGATGGAGGAGGAGGAAGAGGAGGAAGAGAATGAAGAAGAGGGAAGAGGAAAAAAGAATTAGATTTCCAGTCTCCAAAACAGTGAGCTAAATAAGGTTTTTTGGTTTTTGTTTTTCTTTATAAAGAAACTAGCGTCTGATATCTTGTTATAGTAACACAGAAAGGGTTAATGACATCTAGACGGAAGCAAACTGCATGGTTAACATTAACTTTCTTCTCCTGGCAGACTATGGTTAGGAAAAACATACGAAAGTGAGAAAATGAACAACAGGGTTGATGAGAACAAGCCAGGGTCGTCTTACTTGATTAAAGGCACACGTTTGCTTGTGTCTGCAAGGGTGTATTCAGACTGGATAAACTGAGTGGCAGGGCCAAATGTGGGATGTGTAAGCCAGCATCCTGAATGTGGGCAGCACCCAGACATATGCTGGAGGCTTCCTGGTAACAAAAGCAGACAAAGAAGAAAGGCAGCTGAGAGCTAGCATTCCCCATGCCCTGGCCAGCCATGACATTGAGCTAAGATGCACTTGCCATGTTCTCCCTGCCGTGATTGGCTGCTTTTCTGTGTCTGTGAACAAATAAATCTCTCTGACCTGGATGTTGGTTTGCAATGTATTTGTTGTAAGCAAAACAAAATTAAATACAGGAGCAGAGTGAGGACTCTCAGTTTGGTCATTCTATCCAAAAGATACCATGTGCTCCCCCAAAGACAGGCAGTGCATCCAGGAGAGAGCACAGAAAACCAGAGTCCTGGGTTTTATGTCAATCTGACACGTGCTGGAGTTATTTGGGAAGGAGGAACCTCAGGTATGAAAAGGCCACCATCAGATTGGCCTGTGGACAAACCCATGGGGCATCTTCTTGATTGATGGTTGATGGCAGAGGATGTGGCTCATTGTAGATAGTGCCACTCCTGAGCAGTGGTCCTGGGTGATGTGAGAAAGCAGAATGAGCATGCCTTGTGAAGCAAGCCAAGAAGCAGTTCTCCTCCACGGCCTCTGCTTCAGTTCCTTCAGGCTCCAGGGCCCTGCCTTGACTTCCCTCCATGATGGAAGGGGAAATTAACCCTTTCCTCAAGTTGCTTTTGGTCAGTGTTTTATCTCAGCAATGGGAAGCAAACTGAGGCAACGGCCAAGGTCATGTGACCTCCCTTTACTCCTGGCTCACACCCAAGACCCTGCCACTTCCTCACGTTAGAGAAAGCAGCAACAGCCTCCCTCACATTACAGATTAGAGGAAATGAAATGAGATATTACAGGGAGGGGCTTTTAAAGTCATCCAAACCATAGCAGAGCGAGCAGAAGAATCCACGGAAAGCTTCCCAGGCAAAGCCAGGCTGGAAACAATGAAAACAGGAAGAATCCAGCATGGGATTCTGTCCACAAATGAATCAGAACCTACTGGAGTAAGCAAGTGTTTGCAGCGAGGGCTTAAAGACAAAATGGTCATCCATGAGGGCAAAAGAAGACGATCTGAAATCCACGGCAACGTTATAAAATGACAGCAAAACTTACAACTGAAAAGAATGAATGAGGTACTTCTGAAAATTCATTCCAGAAATGGGAATGGCTCGGGGTAAACACACTGAATACACGTGAAAATTAAACAGATTCTAACAGACACTGGAAAAGTAAAATGACTCTCTTGGGTTTTATTTATTTATTGTTTGTTTGTTTGTTTTGTTTCCACATAGGATTTCTCTATGCAGTTCTGGCTGTCCTGCAACTCTCTATATAGACCAGGCTTGCCCTGAACTAGTGATTCAGCTTTCTCTGCCTATAGAGTCTGGGATTAAAGGGATAACCACCACACCCCGTGCCCTAGCTTTAAAAGAGTCTTTAATCTAAGATATTTAATATATGGTACATACTTACATGTCAGGGATAAATAAATTAATGTATACTGTGCATAAATGCATTATACTGTGTATATTTATGTACTGACTGTGGCACAGCACATTTATGTATTAAGTATACACAAGAAGTAGTTTAAGGGGAGTATCAACCCCAGAACCAACAGGGTGTGTCCTGCCTACATCATGGAACATATATATTCTGGAGGATCATACATGAGAACACTTCTGAGGTAAGAAATAAAATAAGATCACTATCTAATCAAATTGGAGACAAATACTAATAGAATTTTATAAGACTTCAAGAATTTTTTTTTAAATAGAGAATTCTTCAACATCTGGAAAGTCAAATAATCATCACCTTAAGAATGGAAAGAAAACATCTGACTGGCTTCAAATTTCTGTACTGAAAGACTTCTGCTTTTTTTTTTTAAAACAGGGTTTCTCTGTGTAGCCCTGGCTGTCCTGGAACTCACTCTGTAGACCAGGCTGGCCTCGAACTCAGAAATCCTCCTGCCTCTGCCTCCCAAGTGCTGGGATTAAAGGCGTGTGCCACCACCGCTGGCCTCCTGCACCATTCTTGCAGCCTATTTCTAGAGACTGTAACTCATGTGCTGGGATGGATAAAGCACTTGCTGTGGAGGATAAGGGTCCCCAGCACCCACACAAAAGCCAGACAGGCATAGTAGCTGCCTGTAACCCCAGCAATAGGGGAGGCAGAGACAGGGGAGCCCTAGAGCAAACTGGCTAATTAAAATAGCCAGAACTGATTGGCAAGATCCAGGACCAGGAAGAGACTGCCTCAATTTAGGAATAAAAACTGGAGAGTGAGGAAAACACCTGACATCAATTGCAGGCCCTACATACACACACACACACACACAGACATATACACAGAGACACATACACATACACACACATACACACACACATACACACACACATACACACACACATACACACACACACAGACATACACACAGAGACACATACACACATACACACACATACACACACACATACACACACATACAGAGAGAGAGGAGAGAGAGAGAGAGAGAGAGAGATTGATTTAAGGTGCATACACACTCAGAGAGAGATAACAAACATGCATATACATCACACACACATACCCCCCAAAAGAGTAAATTTATTTTTTTTAATCTTAAAAATTAAAGGAAGAAATTTTAATTCAGGAGTATCCAGCCTTAGTAAGATCAGGTGTTGAACAGTAAACCCACTGACATATTAACCCAATACTCTTGCTGTCTTTAATTTGAATTTATAAGCCCCTACTATAAAGATGACTAACAGATGCTGCAGGGTATGGGAGAGACAGGAAGGGTGGGGCGTCATCTCCCCTTATTTCTTCTACATGTCATTTACTGTGAAACTTGAGTTATAACCTGGACAGCACACAACTGGATGGCTGTCTGATTACTTTTAAGCCTTTGAGGGATGCTTTAGAAACCATTCTCTAGGAGCAAAAGAAGATGTGTTCAAAATTCACCATTTTAGTCTTGTTTGTATATTTTGCTTCTGTTAAACTCAGCAGACTTGAACTAAGTATTTATAGAAAAGAATCTATTATGATTCTATGTCTGTAAAGATTTTTTTTTAATATCGGAACATTTTAAAACAGCCTCTATAATAAGCCCCATATACCCACACAGTAGTTAGCTTTCTGCTACTGTGGCAAAATCCCTGAGTGATTAGATTACAAACAGGAGTGCTTTCTTATGCCTCGTGGTTCTGAAAGGTCCCGGAGTGTGTGTGTGTGTGTGTGTGTGTGTGTGTGTGTGTGTGTGTGTGTGTATCCCTGGGCCAGGAGGGAAAGACCAAGATCCCAGAAGCCCCCTTCAAAAGCAAACCATTGAGCTCAGCTTTTCCAGCAGACTCACCCCTGTTGCCTTTGTCTCTGCAGAAGCTAAGCCTTGAACCATGGGCCGCAGCAGCCCTCTATCTAACTTGCTGGGTGCTGACACTCATTGGTCTTGTTTCATCCACCAACCATGCTCGTATTCCTGTAATTTGACTCCTTTTTAAAAAAATGCTTGCCGGGTGGTGGTGGCGCATGCCTTTAATCCCAGCACTTGGGAGGCAGAGGCAGGCGGATTTCTGAGTTCGAGAGTTCGAGGCTAGCCTGGTCTACAGAGTGAGTTCCAGACAGCCAGGGCTACACAGAGAAACCCTGTCTCGAAAAAAACAACAACAACAAAAAAAATGCTTATGGTTGCCGCCCAAGGACCAGGCTTTGTAGAGACACATTCTCACATTTATATATTATACTTGTATTTCCTCTCCACAGCATCTTCTCCGGGCTCCTCTGCCCATCTCTACCCTGATAGCTCCATCCTCTGCCTTAATCGCCTGTGCTCTCCACTGCCTGCTCTGCTTCCCTCACAGTGTCCCGCTGTATGTTCATATCCTGCATTTGTATATATGTATGAATTTAAGTCCATATCCCCGTGACAGAAAGCACATGCTCTTGGTCGGACTTGGACTTTATCCCAACTGCACCCCACTTCTAGTTATCTATCTCCTCAAACCCTCACTTTCCTTCTTGAGACACTGGGCAGGGAAGGTCATGGGTAATACAAGGCTCAAGGTATTAGCTTACCTCGGTGTTGTGAGCATTAAGGGAAACCTGCAGGTTTCTGACCAATAAATGCTAGTAGCAAGATGAACAATGTCCCCTGCCACCCTGATCTTCTACAGTCCTGCTAGTTTGATGACGGCAGATGATGAAACCAGGGCAACACCACCTTCATCTCCATTTGACTTGGATGTTGACAGAGGTTACCCTTTCAGGACCCTTGGGCAGTGCTGCACAGGTTCATTAGCTGCCTCAAGATATGGGAGGCACACAGCATACACCATCTAAGATGTTTCTAGAGCAGTGTGTAACGGGGCACACCTATAATGCCAATACTAAGGTGGAAAAACCGTCAGACCCTGGGACTTGCTAGCCAGACAAGCTGGCCTACTAAGGAAGCTCCAGGCCAGTAAAAGATCCTGTCTCAAACAAAAAAACAAAAAAAATCAAAAAACAAAAACAAACAAACAAACAAACAAACAAGACAGGAGCTAGAGGGATAACTCAGTAGCTGAGAACACTTGCTGCTCTTGCAGAGGACCTGAGTTTTGTTCCTGGAACCCATATCAGGTGGCTCACAAACCGCCTGAAGCTCCAGACCCAGGAAACCCAACATCTCTTCTGGCCTCTGTGGGCACCTAGTGGTGGTGCTCCTTTGAGGTTTTCTAGGCACGCATATACATATACTCAGACCCACACACATACACATAAAATAAATAAATCTTGAGAAAAGAAAACAACAACAAAGAACAACACCTAGAGCTGACTTCTGGCCTCCACATGTGCACACACAGATCTCCATGTATGTATACACACCCACACATGCACACACGCACACACACAGATCTCCATACACACACATGCACACATGTACACATGCATACACATACACACACACACACACACACAGTTCCAGGACTATGTGGCATCCCAGGAATGGAGTGTTAGCCTTCCCAACTACACAGTCTATTGGAAATGCTTGCTCCCATGAAAGAGTGTGGCAACAGCCAGGAGCCAGGGCTCCTGATTAGCACACAGCACTCTGCAGGCAGCTTCTCCCCACAAATCGATGTCTGCTGTGGAACTGGGACCCTAACTTCTTTGCCAGCTCGAAGCTCACTCTGATCAGGTGCCTCCCACAAAGCTGGCAGAGATGGCCAGAAGCCATGGCAATCTTAAAAACACCTCCACAAAGAGCCTCTTCTCATCAGAGCTGTCACATCTGACTGGAAAAACAAAACTCTTTGTCGCTTCTAATAAGTACGAAGAGCCTGACGAGGTAATGACTTTTTTTTTCTCCCCCAGCGATAATCTCAAATACGATAATGCCTAAATACGATTTTTTATGCTTGGACATTCTGCTGCTGCTGACTCTAAAGTGAGCTCTTTGTTTGTATCTCAGTCCATGAGTCAGAAACCAAGATGGGGGGAGGGGGACGTGCTGGGTGAACAGCCCTCCCTCTTGCCTGAAATAGCGTATGACAGACAAGATATATGATGAGGGTATCAAGCCCTGGTGATAATAGCTTTTCTTATTTATCGATTGCAAATAAAATTCACAGAGTGTGAAGCTGCCAACTGCAGTGGCGGGAACTGGGCCGGGAGGCCATCAGGAAGTGTGTGCACAATTCAGAGCTAGGAAGGTCTGGTGGAGGCCAGGCTAGACCTGGAGATGGCTGAGCCTGGTGGCTGCTGCCTGCTGCTGCTAGCCTGCTAGCATCCTAGGCAGAGCATACAGTTGCCTTTCTGCCTCTGTTTCCCAAGGCAAGGGAGAGCTCCTGAATTTAGAACCAGATGTACTACTGTGAGCAAGCTATGAGGCTTTGAACAGGAGTTGGAAGCCCTCCTGGCCTCTGTGTTCCTTCCTTCGTCAGTCAACAGATAGCCAGCTACACAGAGCCGGGTACCAGCCTTGCTGGGAAGAACAAGCAGGTAGGTGTTCAAGCTACTGAACAGCCAGCACAGTGACCAGAAAGCCTGAGGCGTCTGAAATACAGGATATTTCCTGTCTCGATTATGGATCTCATGCTAGTCCCCAAACTCCAAAGCCACACTGTCCACATATACTATAAGATGTTCACCACAAAAGTGGACTCAAAATCAACAAAACAGAAGCTGGACTCCTACGGAAAGCCTTGGAAGGATCAGAAAAGGTTGTAGGCCTGAGGGCTCATTTTCATATTGCTGGAAGATTTAAATGCTCCTGGGAACCAAGCTGCCCCTCTCTGTGCCTTTCTCTCTCACCAGTGTCACTACTGAGATGGCACAAGAGAAAAAGACAGACTGGCTGTTAGCAGTTCATATGGTTACAGAGCCGAGAGCCCCGGCTCCTTTCATGCTGTGTGGGCACGTCTATAACATGTCCTTCATATTTCTCCTGCTGAAGAATCGGACAACTTCTCTCACCGGGTGAGGTAGGCCTACCTGTGTGAAGCATCCTCTTGATTAAAATCAACTGATTTGCCTTGAAGATTTCTAGGCCTTCATCATGGAACCCAAGCACAGGAATCATATCACCCTCATTCTTCAGCAATACCATATACATATGCAAGTGTTTAGGTCCTTGCCCGGCCCCCATCATCCTCTCTCGCCCCTCTCACACTTTTGTTCTGGTTAGATGCAAAGAACAGATTTAGCCCACATTTGAAGGGATGTAATAGTACAAGCACTTGGTTATTGGGGTCATCTTGGGCTCTGCCAAAGGCTCTCCCTTCATATTTTTTCATACAGTTGGCACTTGGGTTTGTGTGACATACATTCTATGGTCTAATCGTCATGTGTTCTTTGAGTTTATGGAGAAGTTGGCCGGGAAGCAGGATTGCACATTAACACACACCAAGTTTCCTCAACATGTCTTCTAAGGCCCCTTGTCCACACATGGGCTGGTCCCCCCTAACTCTGTGACACAGAGAGAAGGGAACAAGAAAACAGCCCACAAGAAAGAGTTTTTCCAGAACTACTGGAAGCTTAAGCAGACGATACTCTAGCTTACCTCACACAAGAGTGCCCGTAGTGAGAACGAGCAACTGGACATTCAGCCACAGGAAGCTCGGCCATAGAGAGAAAGCTCAACTGGGAATGCCAGCTGGCCGCCTCATTTCTCCAGTAGTTTTGCTGGATGTTGTGAACATCCAGTTTGATGATGTTATCTCTAGCTGCTGCTGTTTGTTCTTGTAGTTCTTGTAGAAGCCTCTCTGAGGGGATACTGTTCTGCCCGGAACTATCACTATTAGGACTAACCCTATCTGTCCTCTGTGTCTCTGTCTCTCTCTGTCTCTCTCTGTCTCTCTCTGTCTCTCTCTGTCTCTCTCTGTCTCTCTCTCTCTCTCTCTCTCTCTCTCTCTCTCTTTCTGCTACTTGATATTTACTCTTTTTTTTTTTTTTTTTTACTTTGGCTGGCTGTATATTTAATAAATTCACTCATTCAAGACTGAAAGTATGTCTATGGTAAATCATTCTCTCCAGACCATACGAAACAGTTGGTTTCAGTTTGTAGAATTCATCAGTATGATACCCAGATTCTGTCTCTTTTATTCTGAGGTTGGGAACTGAGAGTCATGGAAAAAGTTTTACCACTATCCTAGCAACTTTCTTTAAAAAAAAAAAAATCTACTTTTAGTTTGTGTGTGAGTGTTTTGCCTGCATGTATGTCTATGTACCTTGTGCGTGTCTGGTGCCCAGGATGGCCAGGAGAGGGCATTGGATCCCCTGTAACTAGAGTTACAGACTTGTGAGCATCCTCTGGGTGACTTGGGTCCTCTGGAAAGCAGACAGTACACTTCTGCTCCAATCAAGCAATCCCTGGTGCCCCCACAGCACCTCTCCAGGATATGACTAGAAAAATGAGCTGTCCTAGAGCAAGGTCAGTTTCTAAGAAAGTGTCTTGGATGAGCCTGAGTTTAATCACATGGTGACTATCACTTCTCTGCTACTAAATATTCAAAAAGTCACTTGAGGAGTTTGGGGGATGGGGCTTTCCTCCCAGACTGAATATGCTCTGAAGACCTATGGCATGAGAGCCTCAGCCAGCAACTGTGTATTAGACCATGGAACATGCTCTGAGAAACCATATGTATTCTTATTACAAAAAGATAACTGTGAGTTGACGAACACTTTAATAATCTTGACTGAGGTGACCACTTCACACTGCATACATAAGTGTTTACGTTATAGATAAGGTTCTATATTATATGTATTTACAGTTTCTCCATTGACATCACTAAAGTAGGGGGAAAGAACTGAGGTAGGATCTAGGAGAAGTTGGCATCCCTCCCTCATGGAGGCTGCAAGTAGAGACTACACTGGTTGCTCTCTTTGGGGTAAGAGTCCTGCAAAGGAATATACGATAAAGCCTGTGCTAACTTCTTACATTCATACAACTAACGTGTGAAAGAGTCAGGAGAAAAGAGTTGTGGACAGTGTAAACCAGATCAGCTCCATCTGGAAGCTGGATCAAGTCAAGGAAATGGAAGCAGCCATTTTCAGTTAAAAGACTAACAACATTGCCTGGGCATGGCAACATACATCTTCCATTCCAGCACTCAAGATGCAGAGGTAGAGGCAGAGAGATCTCTGTGAGTTCAAGGCCATCCTAGTCTACATAGTGAGACCTTGGCTCAATGAAAGGAAGGATTTAGGGGGGAGGGGATACATCAGCAACCTTAAAATATTTTCAATATACAGGAAGTTAATTTGGAAAGACTTTGAGCATACATATAGACAGTGAATGAGGTGCTAAATCATAAAGCACATTTAAATCCTTTAAAAAAAAAATGCAAGGCAGCCTGACGAGATAGATCAGAGGTTGAGAGCATCTGCTACTCTAGCAGAGAGACTGTGTTCAGACACCAGCACCCACATGGCAGCTCACAGCTGCCTGTAACTCTTAGTTTCAGGGAATTTGATGCCCTCTCCTGGCTGCCATGGGCACCTGCATGCATGCCACATATGTACACATAGGCAAACACACACACACACACACACACACACACACACACACAATCAATAATTTAACCTTTAGAACAAAAGCACGTCATGCATTAAATCAGACTCTGGTCTATAGATATGTATGTGAGTCTTTTTAGCAAAGATTTGGATGACAGAACAAGAACTGGGCTTTTCAGTTAATAATGAAAGTCTCCAGACAGGAAACAAATTATAGAGAATAAAAATCAGGATCAAATTAAGTCCTAGCCAAGGCTGAGCTCCTCTAGCTGCAACTGCTGGGGCACTACTAAAAAACCAAACCAGGTATAGAGGCCCACACCTCTAATCTCAGCAGATTAGAAGGCTGGCAGATGTCTATGAGTTCAAGGCCAGTCTTGTCTACAAAGAGTTCCAGGCCAGCCAAGACTATGTAGCAAGACCCTGTCTTAAAAAAAAAAATTAAAAATTCATCATGCCTCAGAAATCAGTGCATAGGCTTCCATTCATGATTGACACACACAGTTGTTATTCATTCGAAGGAGATTTACTGGGTGGTTGACAGGCCGGCAAGGGGGATTCCAGAAAGATCTCTATCTTCCCCAAAGCTTATTGTCCAGTGAAGACTAACTGCAGCTCAGCCAAACTGTTATCAGAGGCAGCTCTTACTTATTCAAGATCTTAAACCAAAGATAACGGAAACCAGCATTTTCTGACTGATCTACAGATAGCTGGCCATTCACTTTTTCCCAACTCAGTCCTTCAATGGTTAATGCTATCTCATTTCCTGAGGGAAGATCCCAATATTGTATGCAGTCACTCAGTTCCTATGGTAGTCCTAAACTTTCTGCCTTCAAAGCTGTGTTCCTACCCAAGACTCAGTCCCTCTATGCTGCCTGGCAAAGCCTTAAGCCTCTAAGATGGCACTAGAGTGAGGTCTGCTGGAGTTTTCAGCTGGCTACTACATTCTTGTGGGCCATGGGAAGGGAAGCTACAGGGTGAGAACGCAGGGATGCCTTGGGCAGAGTCTGTGCCTGGCTGTCTGCCATGCAAGGCAACTAGAGTCTGTGCCTGCCTGGATGGAGCAGACACACCTTGGGTTGTGAGAGAATTTGGACACTAGAGGGCAGGATGTACATTGAGCAATCCCCACAAAAACAGGGATAGACCTTTGTAAGAAGACAAATTGCAGGCCTCCTTAAAATAGCCCAGAGATGGTAAATGTTTGCTTTGTTCCCACACAGACTTTTACAACAGAATATGATACCTGATATCTGCATGTCAGACCAAAATGATGGGAAGAGTCTTCCCTATGATTGGCTCCCATTTTTTCTACTATTCTCAGAATTGCAAAACCTCATACAGTTCAATTAAGAGATGAAAAGCCAAAAGCTTCTTTGTTATCTTAGCATCTTTCATGAACTTTACAGTACAGTCTAAAAGCAAACACCCATAACCTAATGTCCATATGATAATAAACCATAAGAGTTTGGGTATCAGTTGGTCCAAATACTCACCAACTGTAACTTTGTTCAAGTCTCTTAACCTTCATGAACATCAGTCTCTTTTATAGAGAACAGAACCTACCCACGATGGTTTGTTGAATAGGGCAGGCATTAGATGAGTTGCTAACTACAAACACTTATAGTCAGCACTCTTAGCCTATGCTGCCTGCCATCTGTAATGGTTATGATTAGTAGAATAGAAGTTTAGCTGTACATTAATGCCACTGAGAAATAAAACCCATTCTTAAGGTCACCTTGCCTGCCTATTGTCACAAATCTCCAGCACTGCAGCCATCACCTCCTCCTCTGTTAGAAATGAAGAGATTTCCTTCCTCAGACAAAAGCCCAGCTCACCCACTCACCTCTCCCCTTACAGTCCTGAGTTTAAGCATGGCTTAACCTATTTTGTCTCAAAAGAAAAGCATATAAGTAAAGGCAAAACTTCTACAATAGATGTGGTAGTTTGAATATGCTAGGCCCATAGGAAATGGCACTATTGGGAGGTGTGGCCTTACTGGAGGAGGTGTAGCCTTGTTAGAGGAAGTGTGTCACTGTGGAGGCAGGACTTTGAGGGCTCATATGTGTTACTGATAATATTTAAAGTCGGTGGCACCCAATCTGGCTTGTTACAGAGCCACCATCTTCCCGACTAGACAAGGCTGGAGGCCACAAGCATCGGCATGTTCTCACTGCTGCTGTGGCTCAGGCTGCTGGCTCAGGCGGGTCAGAACACTGACCCTGGCACCCACTTAATGCCAGCATGGGAGATGTCTCTACCAATCTTCCATGCTGTCTCCACAAGGCTGGGTGAGCCCAGACCATCCCACCATCCACACGGTACCGGTAGAAATGAGACTCTAATGTTTAAAGATTATCCAATAACTTTATATATTTAGTAGCTGGGCAGTGGTGGTGCATGCCTTTAATCCCAGCACTTGGGAGGCAGAGGCAGGCAGATTTCTGAGTTTCAGGCCAGCCTGGTCTACAGAGTGAGTTCCAGGACAGCCAGGGCTACACAGAGAAACCCTGTCTTGAACAAACAAATATATATATATATATATATATATATATATATGCCCAAATAACAAGAAGTCCACACAATTAGAGGTGTTATCCAATATCTAACCTAGATATTACAACTACCTTAGACTGCTGGAAACATGCATACATGGGCCCCCATTTTCCCCTCTCTCTCCTCTTCCTTTTCCTAGCTCCTCCTCTTCCTTCTCCTTACTCCTCCCACATTAGCTCCTCCCAAAATACCTAGTTTAATATAGTGGAAATATACTGCTACATATATGTATGCTCAAGTCTGGCCAGTGTGATCCATAGCCTCCTATTGGCTTCCTTTGAATCAAGATGTAGAACTCCTGGCTTCTGCAGCACCTGGATGCTGCCATACTTCCTCCCATGATGACATCTGCCATTCCATTTCCCTTCTTACTTGACTTTCAGCAATGGTGACATCTGAGTCAGCAGCTTTGGCATGAGGTTCCCTTGGGTGCCACAACACAAACTATTCTTATGTCTGTGGTTCCCTTACCTCTTTTGCCTAGTGGCAGACGCTGGGAACTTCCGGGCTCCTAGACCTTCCTTCCTTCCTCATCTACTTATGATTGGTCTTTAGGATTCAATTTCTCTTTCCGTGCCCAGTATGCCCCCTTGACACCGGAACATCAGCTGAACACCTGGGCTGAACTGAACATGCTACTCTTCCCAGCACCCCACCCCCCCCCCACACACACACATGATTCTGCTTCGGCAACAGGCTCTATTAGAAGCAAAATCTGCCTGAAATGCAGCCATGTAGTGATGTCAGAAATTTCTAAAGCATTCTTACTGCTTTTCTTTTCGACTTGCATGCACTTGATGTTCTTTCAGAGGACCGGAGTTCAGTTCCTAATACCTGTGTGGAGCAGTTCACACATACCATCTATGATTAATATACCAAGGGATCTGACGCCTTCTTCCAGCCTCTGTGGGCATTCACACACATATACACATAAGGTGCTTCAAATTAACCATTTTTCTTTCCATCTCAAAATTCATGTTCCAGAATGCATCTGGTTTGGGAGTATAGCTTAGAGTTACTGTTTTAGCATAGCTTAACATGCTGAGGCCCTGGACTCGGTGTATGGACCTCTCAAAAAATGAATGGAGTGAGCTTACTGGGCCTTTTGGTATGCTAGACACCACAGGGATTGGAAGGGTGAATAAGTCACAATCTCTGCCCTGAGGACAGTGCAGCCCCAGGAACAGGACACAACTATAACCATCAATGTAAAGTGACATATCATCAACAGCTGGAAGATGTGTACCTGGGGGCCTTAGAGAAGGAAGAATTGAGCAGAGCCAAGATGGCCAAGGGTAGACACAAAAAGGAAGAATGTGGCTCTTCCCACACTACGTGGGAAGACAGGAATCTGGGGGCAGGTAGGACAGGAGATATAACAGCCTGGGGATGGGTTAGGAGAAATGGCATCGAGGAAGAAGTGTGTCAGAACAACACCCACAGACACCTAGAAAACGCATACTTAAGTCTGACACCCTGAGCCCACTGGGAAAGCTGCACCTATAGACCAGTGGGGTCTGAGAGGAGAAAGTAGGTTGTAAGAAGGTGAAGAATGATTGTAACTGAAGAGGTCAGCTCAGGAACTTTGGAACACTTGTCCCTCTGGAAGGGAGAGGCTAATTAACATTCCTCAGACAACAGGGGATTCCGGGAATGCTTAGCTCTCACATGTGGGCACGAGCGTGGGTTCTTGAATCTTGTTGGGCTGTTGTGATTCCCATGGCTCCAAAGAGACTGGAGTGTGGGAGTCTTGACTGAGTTCACTCCACATGGCATTGGGTGGGTGCTACAAGGCCCCGCCTGGTGGGGGAGTTCTCACTCAGTATCAAGTTCCGGGGACCAACTGGTCTTAAGCCCTTAGGCTCTCAGACGCTGCTGAGAGGCCAGGGAAGACTGAGACTGGGAGCATATGGGCACACAACTGGCCGGCCCACAGCCGTAAGAAACTGGCAGGGGTTTGGGGGAGAAGAAAGAGGCCTCAGCAGCACACCACAGGGGAGGCTCAGTTGCTGTACTCACTTAGAAGACGCGGTGGCCAGGCTAGCTTGCTTGAAGAGGTGATCCCCATGAACGCAGAAAGGTCTTCCAGGTGGGAAGTTTGCCGCGTTGACTGCGGCTACAGCAGTTAATTAAAGGCCTTCTCCACGTTTTTCCATGGTGGGCCCCAAAGACATGAGAAAGTCCATGGTTCCAAAAGGGTTTATTTTCATGACAGATGTAGATGGATCTTACAGTACACCCCCACCCCCCCACCCCACCCCCCCCACCCCGGAAACTCAGGGCAGACCTGAGTTAAATTGGGAGGGAGAAGGAGGGGAGGGTCTATGGAAGAATGCTTAATTGGCTCTGCCCTCCAGCCTTCAGATATCTCATTAGTTTGTAAATCTCTCTAGGGCCTGAGGCCTGTAGTCACACCCTTTGCCTGTGCTCTTTGGGAGGGGCTGCATTGCCCTGCGTGACTGAACAGTGCAGGCAGGTCAATGTAGATCTAGGCCACATGTCGGGAGCCTGGATTCTGGGAGGGCAGCAGAATAGATGCCCGTTCTTCACAGGCAATGGACACCTGCTGGGTCTCCCGGACTATTTCCAGCCAGCACTTCTACCAAAAACCAAGACCCCTTTCACAGTCCTACAGGGGGGAACCAACCTGGGGGTCAGGACTCATTCCATTGGCCACCCACAGACAAGGGAAGTCCTTGCCACCTCATTCCTGAAGACCAATCAGTTTAAAAGTCACATTATTCTGCCAATCATATTGTGCCTAGTTGCTGTTTCTCTAGTTTACCCCTAAAAACTGAATAAAAACGGACCAAACGGGCTGCCTGGGGTCGCCACTCCACCTTCAGTGTAGGATGACCCCAACGTGTTGGAATGGTAAATTCCTGTTGCTTTTTACATTAATTCTCAGCTCCGTGTGGTTCACTCAGCGGGTCCCTGGTAAGCTAAAGCTCGCCAGAGTCTTACATAGCCAGCTATTCTTCCAGAAAATTCATTCCCTGCCAATCATTGCAGCATACACTGCCCAGTACTCAGGAGGCAGAGGTAGATGGGTCTCTGTGAGTTTGATGCCAGCTAGGTCTATCTACCGAGTTCCAGACCAGCTTGAGCTACATAGTCTGTTAAAGGAGAAGGAGGAGAGAGGGTTAGGGAGGGAAACCAGAGGGGGAAGGGGAGGTTGGAGGACAATTGATCACTAGCAAAGGCAAAAGCATATAAGAAGCTTGAGAATTTAGGTTTCATGATCATAGGAAGGACCAGGAAGGCAGATACCACAGCTCGAGTTAGGTACAAACAGTCCCCAGGAGCCTCACACCAGACGAGTGACAGGGATCCAGGAAAAAGATAGCATAAAGAAAAGGAGACCTGTTTGCACCCTAGGCTCAGCTGGAGAGCCCTGTCCCCAGGACCACAAGAGTAGCCAGCAGGAGGCAGAGCACCCAGCCCTACTCTCAGCACGGAGCCGAGCCATAAAGAGAGCGGCACAACGGAAGCTGGCTGTAAAACTTAAGCAGATCAGACACCATAAAATACTTTGTAATGCGCCATTGAGGCGACCAAATAAGAGGCTTGAATAAATTTATATTCCAATTGCTAAACATTACAGTCAATTTAAAAACCCACAAAAGTTTTGCCGAACAACTGTATAACTTAGAATGGATCTGTCGCAGCGTACAGTCCCTAATAGACAAGACATAAAACAGTCACAGCTAACTCCCTCTCACCTGCTAAATCATCTTGAAATAGTTCTGCTAGCTCAACTCTCCCTTTTTCTTCCTTTCAAAAAAACACTGTAAGGTAATTCTTAGGTTAATGTGAATTTTATTTATTTATTTATTATTTATTCACCCTTTTCCCCCTCCAGACAGAAAGTACTAAAAACTGTCAGGGCTAGGGATTTATTATGCCTGAAGCCCTGCCTTCCAACTCTGGTGGAAGCCCTCTGCCTGTTTTGGGGGCTGTTTCTCATTTATTAAGCTATAGTGAGATTATCAGCTCATGGTGGCTGTTTTATAGATGTTGAAATTGATAAATATGTACATGCATGGTCATACACTGACATGGATAGGCAAACATGAACATGTATGTATGTATGTAGGTGTGTACACACACACACACCATACACGCACACATGCAGCCAAGTACCAAAGGAAAATCATTCCTGTCAGGTATGCTCTGGCAGGCTCCCTTTCCCACTCTTCCAGCTCTATTCCAAACCACCCAACCACCGTCAGTATGGAAGGAAACATCACTCCCCCAAATTCTGGGGCTGTTCCCCTCCACCAAAGGAGCCCCTTCCAAGCTATCTGTAGTATCTATTAGCATATCAAAGCACCTGCTGGCCTCCAGCCTTCCTCAGTACCTGCCCTAAACTCCAGCCCATGGTCTTTCCCTTATGTCGTCCCCTCTCCGCCCCTCTTTCTTGTCCCTCTCTCTGTCTGTTTTGCCCATGCTTTCTCTCTCTCTCTCTCTCTCTCTCTCTCTCTCTCTCTCTCTGTCTCTCTCTCTCTCTCCCTCTCCCACCTCCTCTCCTAGCCTGATCCAGTCTGCTGGCCATGTTTAATCTACTGTTGTTCATGTTTAGCCTCTCATTTCTCTCTCTGCTCTGGACCTTTCCACATGCCTCTAGCTGTACCGTCTACAATATCAACCATGTCTGATCTGCGTAAGTTTTAAAGCCAGCCTCCGTTGTGCACTCTCTTTATGGCTCGGCTCGTGCTGAGAGCAGGGCTGGGTGCTCTGCCTCCTGCTGGCTACTCTTGGGGTCCTGGGGACAGGGCCCTCCAGCTGAGCCTAGGGTGCAAACAGGTCTCTTTTTCTTCATGTCCACAGTCTATGCAATTGCTGGTTGTGAAGCCCCAGCAAGAACCACCTTTGCCTTGGCTGTGTTCCCATTTCAAAGCAAAGAGTTATCCAGCAGAGTAAAAAACACTTTAGAAATTCTCAATGCAATGCTAGAAAGGTAACAGTGGCTATTCCCATCGGTCAGCTGTTGTGACTGAGATCTAGGGTGATTGACATGTTGTTCAGTACGACATGTCAAAAGATGCATATGGAGTCAGTGCTCCAATTTCTTTGTCACTTGAGGAGAGCTGAGGTGGCAACGGAGCAAGAGCAGGCCCACTAGTGTGAGGAGGGACAGAGTAGGTGATGTTTTTCTGACTGTTCCATTCACAATCAAAACATTTCTACTCCTTTAGCCTGGTCAATGTCCATTTTCTGTGAAAGCAGGGTTGTAGTAGAGATAGAACGTTACATGACAAAGAGTATCTTTGTTCCCATCTTTCATGTAGGGGTGGCATTCGGGAAGTTTTCTCAAAGAATTGGTTCTTGCATCACAAATCTACCCCTGGGCCAACAAAGAGAAGCTGAAAGGGAAGAGAGGAGGGGTGTCTCCTGGCAGCATGTGAGACATGGCTGCCAGGCAGTAAGATCTGTGGTCCACACATCAGCCATGATATCCTAGTTAAAGCTACTACTGCTGAGATGGAACACCACAACCAAAAGCAAGTTGTGGAGGAAAGGATTTGTTCTGCTTACACTTCTACACCGTAATCCATCACTGAAGTAAGTCAGGACAGGAATGCGAGCAGGGCAGAAACCTGGAGGCAGCAGCTGATACAAAGGCTATAGAAAGGTGCTGTTTACTAGCTTTCTTAGCCTGCTTTCTTACAGAACCCAGGACCACTAGCTTAGGAATGGTACCACCCACAATGGACTGGTCCCTCCTCTATCGATCAGCAGAAAATGCCCTCTAGTCAGATCTTAATGAAATCATTCATTTTCTCAATTGAGATTCCTTCCTCTTAGTTGATCTAAAACTATCTAGAGCACACATGTGTCTTAGGGGTTCTGTTACTGTGATGAAACACCATGACCAAAGCAACCTGGGTAGAAAAAGGTTTGTCTATTAATCGAGGTAGAACTCTACTTTGAGCGAACAACTTCTCTGAGCTTGAAACAAAAATGGAGGACTCCCTTTACCAGAAGGGCTTCCCCTTCTCTGACCTTGTTTTGGGAGCCAGAAATCCCACACCCTCTAGCTGGGGAAGGTTGATCAGTCCTTGGTAGACCTACAAGTTCAACTTCCTCTTTTCCTCTCCTCTCCCCCCCCCTTCCCAATAAGAACCTGCCCAGCAAGTGCCTGGGATTCCTGGAATGCCTCTCCATGCACATGAGACATTTACAGAATGTTAAACTCTAACCAATGATTTTCACCTATCTTGAAATCTCTTTCCCACTCCGTATATAGCCCTGGTTCACCCCACATAAAATGTAATACATACAATCCCACCTTGAATAAAGGTATGCACACAAGCTAAGATCATCTCAGAGAGCTGTTTCAGAGAAGACCTTTGTCTGTAACACTAACATCCTCAGAGAAGCACTCATGGGTGCACACACACACACACACACACACATATCCTCCCCCACTCACTCTTAGCTTGCCTGGGATCTGACAGAACCCCACCTACTCTGGATACCACTTCATCCTTCCAGCCTGGTATATAGTGGCATCTGGACATTCTGAGAGGGAGGAAGTGAAGGACATGGAACTACAGCTAGACCCCAAAATGCGTACCACAAGGGTTTATTTGACTTACACCTCTACTTTGTGGTCCATCACTGAAGGAAGTCAAGACAAGAACTCAAACACGGCAGGAACCTAGAGGCAGGAGATGATGCAGAGACCATGGAAGGGTGTTGTTTATTGGCTTGCTTATGGTTTGCTCAGTCAGCTTTCTTATAAAACCCAGGACCTCTACCCAAGGGTGGTCCAACCCACAGTGGGATAGGCCCTCTCTCATCAATCACTAAATAAGAAAATGGCCTATGGCTGGATATTAGGGAAGCATTTTCTCAGTTGAGATTCCCTCTTCCCAGTGACCCTACCTTATGTCAAGATGATATAAAACTAGCCAGTACACGTGAATTTCTCTCACAGTGGAACACGTGAGGCTATGCCGAAGCAGGCAGGATGACGAGCCTCATCAAGTGGTGCATACTTTGCCACCTGCTTTCCTGTATGGATTAGGAATCCAGGGCCAAAGAATTGAGAAGCACAACAATAATAACAACACTTTAAAAGAGCAGGGTGTGGGAGCCAGGTGTGGTAGCACACACCTTTAATTCCAGCAGAGGAAGATCTCTGAGAGTTCAAGGCCAGCCTGGTCTCACTTTGTAGACCAAAACAAAAACAGGGGAGGGGGGGAGAAGGATGTCTTAGCCAAGGTAACCCAAATGAACTAAGACTAGCATTCTGCTTTCCAAAGATCATAAGACAAAGGTCTAAAGACACTGTCCAGAAAGGCACAGTCCTGTGAGAAGATGTGTAGGTGGACAAAGGACAAGTAAAACCAAGGCTGCCCAAGTTGCTCTGGATCTGATTCCCGATAAACACCCCCAGGATGGTGCCTACGGATGGTGGGTCAGGGGCTGAAAACAGGTGCAGGTAGCAGAGGTGGGACCACACTGATTCAGGATAGGAAAAACCACTAACTTAAAAGTAACGGCAAAGGCGACTTCCTCCAACTGCAAACTCAGCAATTCACAGCCGTCTTTTTTAAAACAACAAAACAAAACAAAACACTACTTCTATAAGCCTTCAAGGGCCATTAATAGAAACAGATAGTTGGAATCTAATCTCTTTTGTGCCACTTGGGGGCAACACCTTCATGTTTGATTTATTGAGACTCTCACCTCTGTTTGCCTTCTGAAAGACAGAAGTTGCTAATATGTAAGCTTTCTTCTCTTCTGTCAGTGGCTACAGAAAATTCCCAACCTGCTAACTACAGAGAGCCCTGGACATTTTTATGTATTTATTTATTTAAAAATCAAATCATTTCGCCCTCTCATCTGGACCAGGCAAGATGAATGTCAGCTACAAAGACTGGCTTCTAGGAAGTCCCCCCCACAGGCCAGACAGGGAGTTCTGAGCATAGGTGGGCCAAAGACTGAGGCCACAGGCTGAAGGACCCATAGAGACTATCAGCAACAGGAAGTCCAGCACATGCTAATCTAAGATATGCAGTGCTCAGTGAGTGCCAGGCCTCTCTTAGAATGAGGAAACACGAGTCAGTTACTCCAGAGACATCCATTGAGCAGGTATGCGGGGCAGCAGCCACCATGGAAACAGCCCAGAGGCCTAGTGGGTAACCAGCAACGACAAGCCAGGCATAATGAGACTCATGAGTTCAGATGCAAGGGGCAAGTGTTCTGTCTACCTGGGGGCTGGTTCTAGGCCTGGGCCCTTCACAAGTAATCACAGACATCAGCCTCCTGAGTACCAGATCCTCATATCTCTACACACTTCCTTGCCACAAATGGAGCTAATTATCGTTTGTCTAAAACAAGTCTTGACCCTTCTTTGAGTCCTTCATCAAAGAAGGACACTGCCAACACAGACATGAGGAATCTCACACCACAGTAACAACATGGTCCCCCACCCCACCCCACCCCCCCCACCCCCCACTCACCATTTGGCTCCAATTGGTCCCTGCTTTCCTGCTTTCCCACTTTAGACACTCCAACTGTCCACTGCCAAGGTCAAGCCCTCACCAACCCTTGTCACTACAGGAATAGCCCACTACTTGGTTCCCCGTTCTGGTGATGCCCAAGACCGTCTACACTGCCATCAGAAAGTCCATTCTGGTTTTATATCCCCTCTTACTTCATAAACTTGAACACAGCAAAGCGTACAGCACCTGGCACAGAGCTGAAGGTTTTATGTACTGCTCTCATTTTCCATGTGTTCCCCAGGAACTGCTGTGTCCACTAGACCCCTCCGCTGTCTTTCTTGGGGCTTAATTCCTTCTCATCTGTATGTTCACTGTTTGTAGGCTGCAGACTTCCCTTATACTGTTCACTACATGGCTGCTAGCCTCCTGGTCATTGCCACTGTAAACAGCAAGAAACAGGCTCTCTTCTTATATGCCCAGTAGCTATGGACAGTAGGTTCTCAGTCATGGTTACATCAATTCAGACAAGACCCAATAACCGAAGGTGATAGAGAAGCTAAGGCATAGTTGACTGGGCTAGAGTTTATTCCATGCCTGTTCTATAATATTGTAAATGAAATACCTCTGACATAACATTGTAAATGACCATAGGGAGTAAATAAGGATTCAGAGGTAAATTCAATTTAGTTTTGCTTACCCTTTCCAGAGAATGAATGCAGCCTATCTGCAAGCTAAGCTAAGAAGCTACACGTTTGTGCCATATGATCTTCCCTCTTGGCAATAGCTGATTAGATGTCCCCCCCCCCAAATGAATAGAGGACCATATATATTCTGGAGATCAAGTCTTGAAAATCAAAAGAATGCATGAAATCAAGACTAACGCTAGATTTCTATCAAACTACAGCTACAGATAAGAAAAGACAAATACTGGGGCAGGGGAGATGACTCAGTCATTGAAGTGCTCGCCACATAAGCATAAGGATCCGAGTCCAAACCTCCTCATCCAATGTACTGGCTGGTTTTGTGTGTCAACTTGATACAAGCTGGAGTCATCACAGTAAAAGGAGCCTCCCTTGAGGAAATGCTTCCATGAGATCCAGCTGTAAGGCATTTTCTCAATTAGTGATCAAGGGTGAGAGGATGCCTTGTGGTTGGTGCTATCACTAGGTTGGTAGTCCTGGGTTCTATAAGAAAGCAAGCTGAGCAAGCCAGGGGAAACAAGCCAGTAAGTAACATCTCTCCATGGCCTCTGCATCAGCTCCTGCCTCCAGGTTCCTGCCATGTGTGAGTTCTGGTCCTGACTTCTTTTGATGATGCACAGCAACGTGGAAGTGTAAGTTGAATAAACCCTTTCCTCCCCAACTTGCTTCTTGGTCATGATGTTTGTGCAGGAATACATACCCTGACTAAGACATCCACATAATAAACCAAGCATGGTGGCATGCACCTATAATCCCAGCTCTGGGAAGGCAGAGGCAGAAAGATCCCTGAGAATCAGTACCAGCCTGCCTAGTCTAATCAGTATACCAGATTCAAAAGGGAGATCCTATCTGAAAAACAGTGTAGATGGCTTCTGAGAAGTGACAGCTGAGGTTGACCTCTGACCTCTACATGTATTCGCACAAAGTGCACATGTGCCTATACACACAAGACAAGTAGCATACGTGATGTTAATGATGCATCAAAGCTAACATGCCTAGGACTTTCTAGGTGCCATATGTCATGCTATTACCTGATTTCGTCTTTACAACAAATCTCTGAAATGTCAACCTCTGAGTCCTCCTTCCCCTACCCTGATTTGAATCTGATTTAGAGCTGGCTTCATTTGCGTACAACACAGATATTGACTAGCACGATTACAGCTCCACTGTATACATGGGCTCCAGAACTCTCCAATTCATATCCCAGAGGGATCCCAGACTCTGTCTCTCCAGAACATAAGCTCTTAGTGCTTCGTTAGTATCTATACTTTCGAAGTATAGATATTTTCTTTCTTTACTTACTTACTTAATGATTTCTGTATCCTTAACTGGAGATAGTTTGTGAGCCACCTCTCTGTTGCAGTTTTCAGAATAAAATGAAAGAAGAACTAGCCTGGGTTGTGGGAGCAGGTGACGAAGCGCCTGCCATCATAGGGAAAAACTGGGAACCCTGCAAAAGCCAGTTGTGAATCCTGGGGTTATGGGTGAATCTGCAAAGCTGCGTGAGGTGTGGAGTAGCAGGCATGGGTTGGCCTGGAAAAAAAAAAACAAAACAATAGAACCTAGCCCTGTGTCCCCCGTACGCAAAGTGGGAGTTGAGCAGAGGGGAGTTGAGGGGCCAAGCACTTGTGCTTCCTTTCCTAAAGCTCACACGGCAGCATGAGGCACGAAACCCTGGGTTCTGTCATCCTGCAGGGGTGTCATTGGGCAAGAAGACTGCCATTTTCCTTGGGTGAAAAATGGACAGTGCTTCTAAGGAAACCAACACTGGAAACTGCATCAGCTAGACAAAGCTTCCAAGCTCTGAGCAGTGGTTCTCAACCTTCTGAAGGCTGCGACCCTTTAATACACTTCCTCATGTTATGGTGACCAGCCAAACTTAAAATTATTTTATTGCTACTCCATAGCTATAATGTTGCTATTGTTATGAATCACAGTGAAAAGACCTGATGTGCAGGAGATCTGAGTTATGACTCCCAAAGGGGTCGTGACCCACAGGTTGCGAGACATGGGTCTAGAGCTTTAGATCCACCAAACACTTAGCAGAGATATTGGTCCTTCAGCTGAAAACCCTCCTTCACAACTTTCCTGGGTTTCCTACAAGCAACATTTGTATCAGTTACCTCAAAGCCACCAGAAACAGGAGCCAGAAGACTATTGTCACTCTGTAGGATGGTCTAGTTTGGTTTTGTTTTGTTTTTACCAGCATTCTGTTCATGATAGACAGAAAATTCCTGGAGGAGTATGTAGAGTGAAAAATTATAGATGCTGGATATATAGAATCCTTTTTAGACATATAAAATATTCTTTAGGCTTTCTTTATAAGGACATGGAAAATTTTCTGAGAAACAGAGCCAT
>NW_021620970.1:9278907-9384749 GCF_004785775.1 Grammomys surdaster
TTATAAAGAAAGCCTAAAGAATATTTTATATGTCTAAAATATTCTTTAGGCTTTCTTTATAAGGACATGGAAAATTTTCTGAGAAACAGAGCCATGAAGCAAGTTAAGAATGTGGACAGGCTAGTTACAGGAACTGGCTAGAATGCAAGTTAGCCAGGTGAAACCAAGCTGAGAACCAAGCTGAGAACCAAGCTGAGAACTGCAGTGACAGGGCAAGGCCGAAGTAACAGGGCAGGACCACATTCTTGAGAAAGATAAGCGTACAGAAAGTTTTCACATGACCCTGACTCATGTAGGTTGGGTTCCTTTGAAATGTTCTGCTATTTTTATGTTATGCCACCTTAACAACCCCTCATCCCCCTCCCCATTCCTTGGTTTGTGGTTTTTCCCCTTAAAAACCCTTCTCAAACTGGCTGTCGGGGTCAATTCAGCTCCTGCGTGGGCATACGAATTGACCGGCAGCTAGTTGTCACATGCCCTAATAAACCTCGATATTGCTCCGGTACACGGTGTCTCGAGCAGATTACTGGGTGGTCGTGACTTTCTGAGACTTGAGTGAGGGTCTCCCCTCTGCGGAGGGCTTCAGTGTACACTCAGGAGATAGTTCAGCAATAATCCAAGTTCAGATCTCTACCACCCTAGCAGCATTCCTGTGATCCCAGCACTGGGGAGCTGGAGACAGGAGGACCCCTGGAGCTTTCTGGCCAGCATCTAGCAGAATCGGTGAGTTTCAGATTTGGTGAGAGACCCAATCTCAAAAAAAGTAAAGTGGGAAGTGGCTGGAGAGATCACTTAGGAGTTAAGAATGTCTACTATATTTGCAGAGGATCTGAATTCAGTTCCCAGTGCCTGCCTTGATATCTCACAATCAACTGTAACTCCAGCTCTAGGGGAGGCCATGCCTCTGGCCTTCATGGGCACCTACATCCAAATGCATATACTCTCGTGGCATATGCACACAAACACATAGAATGAAACACAGATGAAACATATGTACACAAACACATAGGCATGGTAGTGCACATCTCTAATCCCAGGACTCAGGAGGCATAGGCACTCAGATCTCTGATCCTGTCTCATAAACAGGGGCAGGTGGGACAGGATGAGCAATAGAAGACAGCTGGCTTCCACATGCAGCTTACCAACTCATGTGAACATACACACACACACACACACACACACACACACACACACAAAGAAAAACCACAAGGGAAAGAAAGAGATGGAAGAAAGGAAGGAGGGAAGAGAGGGAAGGGGGAAGGTTGTCTACAGGGATCTCTGTGATCTGGTACACCTCTAGAGGCCCTCTGAGCAAAGCTGTGATGTGGAGAATTGGAGAAACTCACCACTGGGCAGCCCCACTGAGCTCTCTGCCCAGGGAGGCTCACAGGGAGTGGTTTCAGTCACAGGAATTCAGCTAGCCACACAGGATCACATGAGCAAGAACACAGAGGACTTGACAGAACCTTGAGTTTTTCTTCAAACAAGCCTGAGGTGGAGATAAGCCTTCCCAGTCTTTCCCCACTTCAGATGGAGCCTTATACCCTTCCTAGTTGAGCCTGTACCTGGTACAGACTGGCACCACCTGAGTGGAGGACACCCAGGTGTGAAAGGAGATTGGAACCCTTACTGGGAAGCAAGGGACTCTTAAGGAGGTCAAGAAGGGCCTTCAGACAAGTTACAGTTTGAAACCAATGTCAGTGGCTTCTGGGAAATAGACTGGAAGAACATGAAGGAAAATCATAGAAATTTGCTCATGAGACAACTGTAATAATCATAGCAGAGGGAACATGGGTGTCCCTGAGCCCAGTGATAAGAACTCTAAGGTCACAGAATGGACAAGATCAGGTAACTCATAGGGAAGAGGAAAGGGGGGACTCTGGCTCCGGGGTTCAGGTTCTGAACTGAATGGACAGCTGTTTGTTGAAAGGGGTGGGGCAGAGGCCAGGAGTGTCCCCTATGAGCCCGGGGTAGAGCTACCATAAAAGGCTGTCAACATCTCAGTGGGAACTGGATGGAACAGGCTTTAACTGCCCTGGTAATTTTGTTGGTCCCTCTACTTGTTAGCCACAGAGGGATAGGGCTAACTCTAAACTCCTTTTGATGCTCACTGCATCGTCAGAGTGGTTGCTGACCAGCTGCTGGCTGAACAGATAAGACCCTGAAGGAAAGATAAGGAACAATAGAGAATGAACAACAGTGAAAGTGGATGAAACTGGTAGACAGATAGCTGGGAGTTAAGAAAAACAACACTGAGCCCAGTAACCATGAGCATTCTGTGGCTTGGGATACAAGCTCCCCTCCACTCTCGCCATAGGAAAACGTCTAAGAACTTAGAGCACCAAGAAAGAACAGAACGAAGAAGAGACCCTGTGATGGGTGAAGTGTTAAAACGACACAGTTGTGTAACAAGAATATATTTTTCTCCCATATTTACTGAAAATGAGTCCATCAGAACAAAGCTAGATTGCTGGCAAAAATAGAAATAGATCATTTGAATAAAGTAGTTACCGGGACTAGACCAGCTGCCTGTGTGCCTGAGGCATAGTGCCCACCCTAGAAGCTTCATTTGCCTATCAAACGCAGGCTCCCTGAAGGAATCAACTGGAAGATGGGAACTCCGGGGGCTTTTGTTTGGAATAATGTATTCACTCCACTTATCTCCACCAACTTTGAAAGTGGTAGAGAATATCAGAGGAAAGTTTCAGACTAGCAGTTCCTGGTTTGGGAGGAGGCAGGGAGTGGAGGTTAGTGGGAGGAGGCAGCAGGGAGCACTGGCGGTTACTTTGTCTCTGTGGCTAAACAAGCCAGCCTTTCTCACCTTCATTCAGAGGAGATAATTAGTACTAAGAGACCTAAAGCTTGTCATTCCTTCATTGATATCTTCATCCCCCTGGGTGAAAAGAAGACTACTACCACAATTTTTGTTTGTTTGTTTGTTTGTTTTTGGTGGGGGGTTGTTTTGGTTTTTTTCGAGACAGGGTTTCTCTGTGCACCCCAGGCTGTCCTGGAACTCACTCTGTAGACCAGGCTGGCCTTGAACTCAGAAATCCGCCTGCCTCTGCCTCCCAAGTGCTGGGATTAAAGGTGTGTGCCACCACTGCCTGGCTACTACCACAATTTTTAAAGCCAGATTTGAAGCAAGTTTTATTAACTACTGGCTGAGAGGATGGACAGTGGCCAGGTCCATACCTGGGATTCCAGGGAAAGGTGCTGAATTACTTTAGACAGGGACTTAGAAAGGCAAAACCCACCTACTTCCTGCTTTCATCCAATCAGAGGCAAGCATATAACCTGACGAACTTTCTATGTACCTACCACCTATGTGTGATCAAGCACATCCTATGCAATTGGGACAATCAATCTTGTTTACTTAAAGTGAAATCTGGCTTATCTTATGTAAACAGTCTCTAGCTTTCCAGTATCTGTCCCTTGGGTAAGAGGGGCCTACAGGTTTATCTTAGTCAGGGTTTTACTGCTGTGAACAGACACATGACCAAGGTAACTCTTTATAAGCACAATATTTAATTGGGGCTGGCTTACAGGTTCAGAGGTTCAGTTCATTATCATCAAGGCAGGAACATGGCAGCATCCAGGCAGGCAGGGTTCAGGAGAAGCTGAGAGTTCTACATCTTCATCTGAAGACTGCTAGTAGAATATTTGCTTTCAGGCAGCTAGGATGAGGGTCTTAAAGCCTACACCCACAGTGACACACCTAATCCAACAAGGCCACACCTACTCCAACAGGGCCACACCTTCTAATAGTGCCACTACCTAGGTTGAGCATATGTAAACCAAAACAAAGTTAGAGGCATTTTGTGTCTTTGTTTTATAAATCTCTTAAGCATAGCAATTAAACTCAAAACATAACTTTAGCCCTCACAGATACCCCTACCCCTTCATGGCAGTTAATTTCTATTGCCATCTTGATTGATTTAAGAAAGAGAGGGCTAGCGAGATGGCTCAGTGACTAAGAGCACCTATTGCTTTTGTAGAGGACCCAAGTTCAGTTCCCAGCACTAGCACTAGCATTTTAGTGGCTCATAACTGCTTATAACTCAAGCTACAATGGGATCTGATACCTCTGGTTTTCTCAGGCACCTGAACCCATGTAGACACACATGCATAGACATAATTTAATAGGATTTTGAAAACCTAGAATGTTGGGAAGACATAACCTCTGAGTATGTCCCTGAGGGTGTTTCAAGAGAAGTTTAACTAAAGGAGGAAGACTCACCCTGGATGTGGAAAAGGCAGCATCCCACGCATGGGCTGGAATCCTGGACTGAATAAAAGCAGAAATGTGAGGAGGTGAGCACCAGCATTCCACTGTCTCTACTTCCTAGCCTGGCCAGATGTAAGCAAGCAGCCTCTCCCCACACACGAAAGCTGGCCTTCCCCAATGAGATGGGCTATATTCCCTGAACCTTGATCTAGAGTAAGTTTATTCTACCTAGAGTTGCTTCTTGCCAGGTACTTGGCCACAATAACAAATAAAAACGATAATAAAAAAAATTACTGGTTACAAGGTCCCTAGGAATTCTGGGATCAGATATGAACTCTCAGATATGGAGAGGCACCATAGGCTCCATCCCCTACCCCATGATCTGTATCTTGCCTCTTCTTCCCTGTCCAGTGGTAAAATTAATACTAAATCATACTTTTGGTGTGTGTTTGTGTGGGTGTGGCTGTGGTGGTGGTGCCAGGAGGTAGGTTGGGAGATGATACTAGTTTTTTTATTGCTGCGTAATAAATTAACACAAATTCAACAGTTTAAATGAACACACATGTATCATCTCATAATTTTATGTGTATATACATGTTGGATATTGTGTACTCTATATGGATTTCATCTCTATATGTGTGCATGTATAGGGGAATATTCATGCACTTATGTACAGGTAGAGGCCAGAGGCTAATGTGTGGAGAGCTTTTGGGGCCACTTCTAGAAACTTGGCAGGAATTTGACATTGGACCAGGACACAGAAGTAAGCTCAGGCAGGAGTCTGACTTTGGGCTAGAACAAAGAAGTAGGCTTCAGGCAGAAATTTGATTTTGGATTGAGACAGGAAAGTAGGCTCAGATATCTTGGTCATCCTGATAAGCCCTAGAAACAGTGATCTCAGGACTTTGTTTATATGCTTGTTTGTTTCTTGACTATTCATGTTTATTGCCTTGTTCATTCCTTAACCTAGAACTGACCTTACTATTTGCATGTACTTAAAATGATATAAAAGCAGACTGGGGAAAAGTAAACCTAACTCAGTCTCAGAACCAGCTGGGCTCATGCTACAGTGTTGTCTAATTGTCTTTTTCTTTTCAATCCTCCCTCCCTCCCAGGAGAACCTGTTGACTGAACTGAGCTGGCCTGGTCACTAATGCCAAACGTCTTCCCTTATTTTCTGAAACAGTCTCTCATTGAACTGGGAGCTTGCCACTTAAGCTAAATGAGCTAGCCAGTGAGTTTAGGGGCTCCATCAGCCTCTGCCCCCAGCCACATCCCAAGCACTGGGCAACCCGAACACCTGGCTTTTATGTGAGTGACAGAGATCAGAACTCAGGTCCTTGGACTTGCACAGCGGGCACTTTACCCACAGAGACATCCTCATTATTTTTTAAAAGTTAAGACCATGGTCCCACAAGATAGCAATCAAGATGCTGACCAGGGCTCCATTCTCTTCAGGGTTGGGTTTTCATCTACAGATTTGCCCACACTCATAGGAACTGGGAACATGCAACTCTGTGTCCACAGAATGCATGGAATCTTCCTTTTCTAAAGCTAATATCAGAGAGACTCTAAGCAAGGGGAACGGCACACTCCCATGAAATCACCTGAGCATGACCTCATTGCCTTTGCCATGTCTCCACTGAATACAGTCATGCTCACAATCATGCCACCATCGGTATGGTGAAGAGAAAGATGAAGGGGAAGTTCTTTAAAGTTTCCCCACCCACAGCTGCTACACTAAGTTCTGCAGAGTTCTTCCCATCAATGTGGGATGGACTGGAAGGAGAAGATGGACAAGGTCATCTTCCAATACAACCATCAATTGCAGGATTTTTGAAGATCACTTGGTTTTACTTTGTCTCTTACTGGCCCTAAAAACTCCTATGAAAAAGATGGGTTTTTGTAGCAAACCTGGTACCCCGCATAGAGTTCCCTCTATACAAACTTGGTTACAGATTGGCTTTTGGATGTTTAGTGATTAATAAAACCATCTAAACCCCAGTGATTTGTTTTCTACTTATTATTCCCAATACATTATCTTTCTCTCACCAGCTCATAGAAAATCTGGTATGGTCCCGTCCATCTCAACCCTTGAATGGATGCATATTCTCCTCCAAATATATGCTCACAAGTCACAGATTATATAGTAAATATTTCTACTTAGAAGATGATGTTTAAGTTGAAGTTTGTTTGCCAAGAATAAACTTCTGCGGGGCCCAAGATTCTCAGACATTATTTAGCCTATAGGAAGAGTGTTGTAGATTTTGCAAATATCTCCCAGCAGCCTGTGGGAAGCAGCTACTATTCAGAGGAATCTTTAGGAGGTAGGACCAGCAGAAGATGAGCAGTTGGGGATGTGCCCTTGAAGAGAATGTCAGAACTTTAGTGACTCTCTCTGTCTACACCTGCCTCTCTCTTTTCTTCCCTCTTCTCTTCCTCTTCTTCACTTCTCTTCCTCTCCTGGCTATCATGAGGTAAGCAGCCCCCTTTTCCCAGTCTTCTTCTCCCATGATAGACTAGAGCAGCTGTGAAACCTAGAAAATGTGATCCTAAGTAAACCTTTCCTACTTCCTGTAGTCGGTCAGATGACAGTCATGTGACAGAATGTTGACCAACACGAAGGGAAAGGATTTAGAGCTATCATCTCACAGAATTGGTTAAAGTGAGAGTCAACTGACGAGGGAATGGGAGAGCAAGAGACATTTGTCCTACTTTGGAAGCATTCACCCTTTCTTCCAGGATTCCTATCTCTTCAGACTGCCCTCTTTCCCTCTCCACACGGAGACACAAGTGAGCCTTTAACTATGAGCCTTTGCAACGATTGCTGAGAAGTCCCGTGTAAACAGAGACTCTAGAGATGCCATTCTCAAGTACTAAATAAACAGAAGGTGAACACAGTCATGAATATTTATAGTCCTGGCTACTCAAGAGGCCAAAGCAAGAGGATCACTTGAGCTAAGAGTATAATACCAGCTTGGAGAACATATTGTGTCCCTCCTATCAAAAAACAAAAACAACTGGAAATAAACGTACTGGTAAGGCATAGATGTTTAATATGTTCAATAGTTCAGTATTCTACACAAATGTTAATGAGCTGCTCCTTGCTGTGTATGGGACAATTAAACATCAATTACATGGTAACCATATCATGTCAAGTGGTTCAACCCCACTGCATCCTTAGAAAGCAATAGATTGATATAGTTTATTGGAGTATGAGGTATGAAAAGTAGCATTTGCAATTGTATAACAAGTCATACAAATTAAAGAGACTTATAAGCCATTACACTTCCATAACTCCTGGGAAATCAGGCAAACAGAAAAACCATAGTCACATGAAGCAAAGATATTCTTCGTGTGTACTACTCCCCAGCTTAAACAAAAGACTTTCACTTCCCCATCTCACAGCACCAGCAGACTGAGGAAGTAAGATATGTCTTCACATTTTTAAGGTAAGCAAAACAAAAACCACCTTCCACATGAACTTTACTATAATCTTGAAGAGATATAAAATATACTAAAGGCCTGGGTAGATGGCTCGGCTGTAAAAGTGTTCACTGTGGAAGCATGAGGACCTGAGTTTGGATACCCAGCTCCCATATAAAAAGTTGGATGTGGCTTTGTGCATCTGATAGAGCAGGAATAAGAGAATCATGTGGACTTACGGCCATAAGTCTAACTTCAAATGGTCAAGCTCCCGGCGAGAGACAGGCAGACAGCAATAGAAAGAGATACCTGCCATCCTCCTCTGGCCTCCGTATGGGGATGCACACATGTGTACACACATGCATACATAAACACAAATTAAGGCAAATAAATGTTAAATTGTAATTACATATGATTATTTAGCTGAAAATACACCCCCAACTATATATCCTAAATCTTTAGAATTGGTCAATATTATGTATATTACAAGAGATTCCTGATGTGATTAAGAACCTTGAGAGGGAAGGAGATATTATCTTTATTTATCCTGAAACATGAAGATGTGTATCATTGTAGGAAGGAGACAGTAGGCAGTCTAGCACAGGCACACAGCAGAACTGGCACTATCACCACAAGGACAAACTAGAGTAACACAGCCACAGCAAGAAATGCCTGCAGCCGCCAGAAGACAAAAAAGAAATGGTCTCACCCCAGAGGAACCTGACTTTGTCTTTTGACTTCAGAACTGTATGAGGACTCACTGCTGCTTGGTCATCATCTGTGATATCAGCCACGGGAAACTTCTATGAGTGCTGTGTAGAAAAGGGCACAGGGCAGGGTAGAGTGTGGACTCTATGCTCTCTATGCTCTAACTACCAAAGAGACTTTAAAATGCATACAGGATGAGAGTAAGCTAGGACCAGGTCAACTGTATGACTGTAGGTCACTATAAACCGACAAAGTCTTAGGCAGTACACCACCCATTCTGCCTGGGGAAATCCCTGTAGGAGCATAGAGACGATGCCAACCAGTAACTTGGCCAGGGGACACAAGTTCAAAGAATGAATGCAAAGTAAGACTCTTTCCCCTTTCCCCTCCCCTAGCATTCGCCCAGCTATTGGCCTCTATCTTCTCTACACTTTTACTAAGACATATAAGTTGACAGTCCCCACATAGGTGTCCAACTTGAATACTTTCCTTGGGGGCCATACAGAGCAGTCTGGTTCTGTTGTCTCCCAGAGCTGGTGCTGAAAGATCACTGGGACTCCAGCATGACTGATAACCTTGACCTGGGCTTAGAGATGAGTGAGATCTAACATGGCTCACCTGACGACAACATACCCATTGCTCCTTCCGATGTGAGTGGCCAGTAGGGTACCAGCTCAGGACTACTGTGGCCTGAGCTGAACTTCTCAATGTTTGCATTGTAGCTAACCAAGCATCGTGAGGAAAAGCAAGCCCTGAAGACAATTCACGTGTGCAGTGCAGTCCCTGGAAGAATTGCTATGACTCCATTGGCATAGCCAGAAAGGATGCAAGGACACTTCCTACTGATACTATTGAACTGCACTGCTATGGAGAGATGGCACTAGAATGCAAATGATAGATCAGCCAGGACCCCAGCTTCTATGAGTGCCCCTTTAATTTGAGACCCTAGAACTGACCAGTGACCCTAGAAGTGTGGGTTCTTGGATAGCCCTGTGCAAAAAGGACTATCCGTGCTGGGTGATACATCTTTACCTGCGGGAGCAACTGACACAAGGGCTGGAACTCCATCTCAAGTCCTATCCAAACACTGCAAGGGAACTGCCTGTAATCCCTTCCCCCTTCTAGCTCCTTCTACAGACAGCCTGCTGTGAGGAAGTCTGGAGTCATCCCTATGAGGGCAGAAACTATAGCCAAGGGAACTGGTCAGGGTGTATCCAGATATGGTTGCCCCAGCTCAGGGCAACTCCAATGAGGATGTGGCAAGCTTTCATGCTGAGGCCATGATGGAGTTGGGTTCTATGGATCCTGGCCTCTAGTGTGTGACCTGCCTTTAACACTACTCTGAGTATTCAGCTGAGTTTTTTTTTGTTTTGTTTTTTTAACCTGAGTTTCTTGAATATCCCTGCCTGGCTTTGCCTCCCAGCTCCCAGCTCCTAGTTCGCAGACTACTTTGTGGTAGGACCTCTTACAGCCAGTTTAAATAAACCAAACATTAAAAGAAATGCATTCTTCCAACTACATCATCCAGAAAGAATCTACCCCGCACCCATGATACAGAACACAAGGATGATCAGTGAAGAGAATGTTGTCGACAAGAAAAAGATATTTCCATCATAAGTGTTGACCGACGAGAGGAAAGAGACCCATGAAGCATATATGTTTTAGCATTGAACAGTAAGGCTAGACTAAAGAGTGCTACTGTCACTACAGAGGCAACCAGGATTTCATAGTCATCCTCACAATGCTGTGTTAGCTTGGGCTATTGAGGTTTTCAATTCCTTCTTGTTATCTTCATCACCCAGAAGTCTCAGGCCCCTCAAGATTAGAGGATGCTGACCCCAGAGACTCTGTTCTCTCTCCCTCTTCCTGCTACCTCTACCCCTGACACCCCAGCCTTCTCTCTTGAACCCCGTGGACCCTCTTATCCCTTAGATTACCTTTCTAGCCCATCTCTCAGAGGTTTACCCTAAACCACAGCACTCACTGTCCCAAACTCACTGTCTAGTCATTAGGATACAGATGATAGAGATATGGCTCAGGGGTTAAGAGCATGTGTTGCTCTTGGAGAGAGCCTGGGTTCCTTCAATCCACATGGTAGCTCACAAACATCTGTAACTGCAGTTATAACTGCCCAATTCTGGCCGGCAAGCCTGTGGTATGCAGGCTTACATGCAGGCAAAACCCACGTGCAAGTTAAAATAATAATAATAAAAAAAGAATCAAACTTAAAAAAAAATAAGTATTGTTCTTTCAGAGGACAATGATTTGGCTCTGTCTAGCTACAAGTAAAAAACAGATTGCCTTTTCTGGACCATAAAATAATAAATCTTCAGGAAATAATAGAGTTCTCATTCACCTCAATGAGGCGGCCAAGAGAATGCAAACACACAGATTTTTGTGAAGACCCTGATAGACAAACCATCACACTCATCATCACTGACCAAGATCCAAGCTAAGGAAGGCATTGTGTCACTTCCACAGTGACTGACATCCACTGGTAAGCAGCTGGAGAATGGCTGCATTCTGTCCAACTACATCATCCAGAAAGTGTCCACCCTGTACCTGTGTGGTAGCATCACTGAGATGTCACTTGCCCAGCTCACAAGATGCTCTGCCACAAGCCCTATGCATGCCTATAGCCCCACTCTGTCAACTGTCACAAGTGTGTCACACTAACAAGGGGGAGGTCAAATAATACTGGGGCCTGCCTGGCTCAGGACCCCTGGGCTCAATAAAGTTCCTTTTTGTCAACTGGAGCAGAAAAAAAAGTTACCTATTTTTGTCTCCTTCCTGCCTCCTTCACAGATATCAAAGGTCTGACTTGCCATGTACTGTTTTCTCCCGCGATTCTAGAAGAACACCTGACGCAGACTATCTGACAGCCAACAAGTATTTCATGGAGTCATGTACAAAGTAAGTGCCAGTTCATTTGTCAATGCAACACAAGCCAGACCCTTCTAGAAAAAAGGGTCCTCAACTAAGAAAATGCCTCCATCAGACTGGCCTGTAAGCAAATCTATGGGAAATTTTCTTGCTTAATGATTGATGTGAGAGGGCCCAGCCTACAGTGATGATGTCACCCTAGATAGGTGGTCCTAGGTGTATAGAAAGAAGGCTGAGTGAACCTTGAGGAGCAAACCAGTAAGCATCACTTCTCCATGATCCCTGCTTCAAATCCTGCATCTAGGTTTCTGCTTGAATTTATGACCTGACTTCCCTCATGAGGGACTATAAAGTATAACCTAAAATAGACCCTTTCCTCCCCAAGCTGTTTTTAAAGGTCGTGGTATTTATCACTACAATAGAAAGCAAACTCAGACAGCATATATTCATGTATGTATATGGTCTATATTCAAATATTTTCTATAAGACAATTTAAGTCAATGGTTTAAACACAACCCTATCCCTTGAGTTACGAGATAGTGTGTGAGATTCCCACCTTATCTATCCTTTTTTTGTTTTGTTTTGTTTTTTTCAAGACAGGGTTTCTCTGTGTAGCCCTGGCTGTCCTGGAACTCACTCTGTAGACCAGGCTAGCCTTGAACTCTCAAACTCAGAAATCTGCCTGCCTCTGCCTCTGAAGTGCTGGGATTAAAGGCGTGCGCCACCACCGCCCAGCCCAACTTATCTATCCTGTTTGCCATCTTTCTGCAGACTGTAATAAGGACCAGCCTGGAATCATGAGCATAAATTGAAGTATACCACATCAAGCCCTTCACAAAATGCTACAAATAGCAGAGTCGGCGCTTAGTGAACTCTGCAAATGGGGACTTCTTCCAAACAAAATCATTACAATGTGATATATACTGAAACCCACAACTACCACACTTAGCAGGCTACCATGACTGGTAGTTTAGATGAGAAATCCCCCATAAGTCTTGGACATTTAAATTCTTGGTCCCATTTGGTGGCCATTTGGGGAGAATTAGGAGGTATGGCCTTGTTGGAGGAAACCTACAGGTAGTAGATTTTGAGGTTTCAAAAGACTCATGCCATTTCCGCCATTTCCTGTATATTCTCTCCCCCCCCCACCCCCACCCTCTCTCTCTCTCCTCTTTCTTGTTTAGGAGATGTGAGTTCTCAGTTTCCAGCTCTAGCTACCGTGTCTGCTGCCTATTCTCCTTGACATTATGAGCCTTAATTCTCTAGAACTGTAAGCCCCAAATAAACTCTGTCTTCTGTATGTTGCCCTGGTCATAGTGTTTTATAGTAACAGTAGAAAAGCAACAAAGACAATGGCTACAGCAGTAAAACAGAGAAATAGAAAACAAGGTCCATATCTGAGAATAGCAGTCGTGCTGATGAGTAGTCACTACAAGTGGCCCCATGCATTACTCAAGTTGAAGGCTGTATCTGGACTACTGCAAAGAATTCTTGGGATGGCATTTCACAATAGGATTGTAGAAATTAAGAGTGATAAAGATGTATCCAAAATTACTATAAAAACCCTCCACAGAAGGACCACTTAATGGGAGCTGTAGAGATATCTCAGTGGTTAGGAGCATGTGTTCAATCCTCAGCACCCATACGGTAGCTCACAATCGTACCTCCAGTTCCAGATCTGACATCCTCTTCTGACCTTCAAGGACACCAAGCATCTATATGATACACATGCATACTTGCAAGTAAAATAATTACACATAAAATAAAACAAGAACTATATGGTGGAAAAAAAAGAACAGTGAACATCAGGCTCCAGGGGTCTGACTGCCTACTGAGCTCTTTGTACCAAGTTAAGATTCTTCACAATACAACAGTCTCTTTTGGACTCAAACTGGACTATAGGTCAGGTTCTAGCCACCATTTTTTTTTCCAAGTTATAGAAAACACACTGAAAGTTACAAATGAGAAGAGATAGCCATTTTCAGGATTAAAGAAGCTTGGTCCCAACCCCGAGGATTCCAGGGACTTGGAAGAAATGCCTGTCAGAAATGGCCAAGAGTGATTCTATATGGAGATTCTCGGCCTTCCAGAAGCCAGACCTTACAACTGAAGCCTTTGCACAGAGCCCCAGGCAAGCTTCTAAGGACTGATGAGTTGACTTTTTCTTTCCTTATTAAATGGCGGTTTAAATCTTGGTTCTGAAATAATTGGGAACACGTGCAGGAGACCGGTACTCCTCCTGCACCACCACCACCACCTCCTCACCCCCCACCCTTGCTTCTGCACGTGCCATTTCCCCTGCAGTTGAAAGCTTCTGATGGTGATCTCTTTATGGAAAGGAGCCTGTGAGCATCTCATGGGATCGCTGGGCCTTATAAGAAACCAAGATCCAGAAAGGCAATAGGATTTCCCCAAGATAGAATCACAAGCTTTAGATTGGGCTTCCTGCATCTCGAGACAGCCTTGAGCTCACTTTAATAATTCACAATGGCCTGTGATCTCTTTTACAGGGGGGTCACAGCACAGTAAACCCTTCCTCCAGGTCTCAGTCGTTTTGCCTGTCTAGGATGAGTTGGCCCATACCACAGTGGAGAAGAGAAATGCAACTTCCTATCCTCTTTTACTCCTGTGTAATGTCCCACTACTGAGCTCAGTCTTAAACCCCACTGAGGCTTCCTTGTGCTCAGTCTCTCCCCACGGCTGGGCCGTGTGACTCATGAGCCACACGGAAGCTTTCTTAAGGCTGCCCTGCCTATCCCTCCACATTGATTTCTGCCAGTCTTTGATGGGTTAGCTCCTTCTGGTGTGCAGATCCAACTCCCTACGCTCTCACAGAGGCCCTGCTCGTTCTCGGGAATGACACAGAGCATGGCCTCTGTCCCTGCGGTTCACTCCTCAACCTGCCAGCCTTCTGCTCTTTTCCAGCCTTTGAGATGCCCCAGCACCTCAGCATCCCCTCTGCTCCCTCACACCTGGAGTCCCCAGTATGGTCTCTCCAAGAAGGTTGGCCTGTTCAGAAAAAAGCGAAGAGGCACTGGCTTCAAGCAGCTCCTGGGTTTTGGTCCTGCAAAAATCCCTCAGGCAGAAAAGAGTAGGGGGAGAAATACCTAATTAGAATTCAGTAGAGGGATAAAATATTCAGCAAACAAAATTCAAGTGAAGATCTCCAAACACTGCTTGGCCTCCCTAGCACAGACTCTTGCCGGCTCTGGCTCTCTGATGCTATTGTATTAAATTTTTAAAGAAGAATGGGAAAGATTTTTAGCGAGATCCCTGTTCTAACTTTTAATGTCCACCCTTTGTGTATGGGTGTACATACACATACTTAGTTTTGGAATGATATAATGCTGTGTTTGTGTTACCTATATAGTTTTGAAAGACCTTTCTCTACTCTTGTAGCTGTTTAGAGCACTTTTCCTATGTATAGTGCTGAATTACTTTTAAAATACCATGTGCTTCCATAAACTCTATAAACTCTATGCTGTGATGTTCTGTCTCACTCTGCTCATGTCTCTTTAAGTCTTAGATGCTAACAGTTGCACTGGTCAGGAACACATGGCTTAGGTGTCAGCTAAAAACCTCAGCAAAAACACCAGGATTCTAGAAGTAGTGGCCACAGGCTTCATGTACTCCTTCCTCACCAACATCAGACATTTTACTAACTAACCCAATAGTGTTCAAATTTGATCCTTTATTAGAAACGTTGGACGTTTCTGTTTTCCAGATTTAGGGATAATTGAAGACACACAGGGTGATATGTTACGGTGACATGCATGCTTCGTGTATAATTTCTGCATATAGTCTGAAGGTATGTTTGTACAATATTTTTAATTGTTTCCTGAGTGAAAGTGGCACACGTCAAATTTTCCGCATAGGGCATTATCTTAGTTAGGGTGACTTTTGCGGTGCTAAAACACCGTGACCAAAGCAACCTGGGAAGGAAAGAGGTTGTTCAATTCATGCTTCCAAGCATGATAGTTCTCTATCAAAAGAAGGGCACGAACTGAATCAGGACAGGAGCCCAGAGGCAGGCGTGCTGCTTACTGACTTGTTCCCCATGGTTTGCTCAACCTGCTTTCTTAAAGAACCCAGGACTACTAGCCCAGGGATGGCTCCACCCACAAAGGTCTTGGCCCTCCCCACCTCAATCACTAATTTAGAAAATGCCTAAGGCTTGCCTCCAGCCTGATCTTATGAGGCATTTTTTTAAACTGAGGTTCCCTCCTCTCTGATGACTTTAGCTTGTGTCAAATTGACATAAAACTATTCAGGACAGGCATCATGTAAGAGTTTAAGAAGCTGGGGATCTGAAGCATTTTAGAAAATCTAAGCTCTGAAGTGTTTCAGATTATTCATTACAATTGACTATTGATATTTATTTATTTGCCTATATGTCTTTTATGGAGAACATGTTTTGGCCAAGTGTGGCTTGTCTCTGTGATTGTACATTTAGGTCAGTCTTCTTTATTTTATTTTATTTTAATTTTATTATTATAATTTTTTTTTTTTTTTTGGTTTTTCGAGACAGGGTTTCTCTGGGTAGCCCTGGCTGTCCTGGAACTCACTCTGTAGACCAGGCTGGCCTCGAACTCAGAAATCCACCTGCCTCTGCCTCCCAAGTGCTGTGATTTAACGGCGTGCGCCACCACCGCCCAGCTAGGTCAGTCTTCTTAACCCTCAGAGTATACATCGTATGAGAAATGTTGAATACAGCTGGCTATTTCATGAGACTTTAGTCCACCTCAGTTTTAGGCCCCACTTTCCCAGGTTCACATCACCAGCTAGAGCGGCAGGCAAAGAGCAGAAGATCCAGGTTTAATCTCCAGCACTTACATGGTAGCCAACAACTGTCTGCAACTCCAATGACAGGGAATGAGACACCTGCTTCTGCCTCCGCAGACACATTTGTATGCAACACAGTCATAGCCATTAAATAAATGCTAATTTACAAAATGTGATTATTAAGAAGACATAAAAAAACATGTTTTATATGTTTTAGAAAAGGGAGATGCTAAGTTGGGTCAGACTGTCTGAACATATTTTTTTACTCATATTGCTTTAGAATTTTTTAAGAAAAGCTCTTTCTCTCTCTCTCTCTCTCTCTCTCTCTCTCTCTCTCTCTCTCTCTTTCTCTCTCTCTCTCTCACACACACACACACACATACACACACACAAAAACACACACACACAAACTCACACAGAGAAACAGAGAGAGACAAAGAGAGACAGAGACAGAGAGATCTTAGACTGTCTTTGCTTCTAAAATAAAATGAATGTTATTGTGCCAGTGACCAGCAATAGAAACTTACTCCTCTAAGCACTGAAGGCTGGGAGGTCCAAGATCAAGGTACCAGCTCATCAGTGTCTGGAGAGAGTTTGTCTTTTCGCTGTACCTCACATTGCAGAAGAGGCAAAGGTGCACCTCCAGGCTCTTCAAAGATCTTCAATTAGGACACTAGCATCATTCACAAGGTTGGAGCCCTTTTGACTCAGTCTCTCCTGCCTCTTGTACTCTCACTCTGGCTATTAAAGTTCAGTATACAAACTGCAAGGTAGGAGTGAAGGAGGGCCCCGATGTTCAGATAATAGCAACAAAAATGCATAGAAAATGCACAGAGAGTACAAAGGCAAGCCAGAAGTTAGACTCCCAGAAACAAGCCAGTTCATTTTTTTTTTTAGCCATTCATTTTAGACCATGACCCTCAATGTACGCTCAAGGAGTTGGCAGTTTCACATCTCTGCAGGAGAGTAGCACAGGTAGAGTTAAAGGTAGGAATAAGTTGGATGCTTCCAGGAAGAGCAGCCTAACCCCTCAATGTTGAGCATGTGACTGTCTCCTGACTCTGCAAGTCTCTCAAGATCTGAAGTACAGCATCCCAGATACAGCTGAGATCAGATAACTGGCATTTCATGAACATTCTCAGGTGACATCGGAGATTCCATGCCTCCTCTTTCTTCTTCCAAGGTCACTACGAAAGGAAATTTGTTAATGATTCTCCCAAACGAAAACGAAGCAAGGGCTAGAGATGATTCATTCAGCAGGTAAAAGTGCTTATTGTACAAGACTGGAGACCTGAGGCATACCCCAGACCCATGGAAGGAGCCAGGTACAAGGATACATAAGCCCAGCACTCCTACTGTAAAATGGAAGGAAAGACGGGATTATTAGCAGAAGGCTCGCAGGCCAGTGCAGCAGCTGAAACAAGAGACACCTTGTCTCAGCAAGGTGAAAGGAGAAAAACCAACTCCAGAAAATTATCCTCTGATTTCTGTGTAACATGCAGTACACATGAGCATACGTCCCCCAACCCCCATTCCAGCACACATACACAGCTGAGAATCTAGCAGTTCTGGTGATAGTGACGGCTTTCACACATGCTAGGCAGGTACTTCAATATCCATCCCCTGCCTGTGACCTTCCTCTTAGATAATAAGAGACAGCCAGAGAAACGCCAGGAATTTATAGGCAGCTTCTACCATTGACAGAAAGATAGAAAGAGGTGATCAAACGGACCTTAGAAGAACAGGAAAACATTGAAGACAGCTCAGGGAGCTAGAAAAAAAATCCAAAATGGTATAATTAATATCCTCAGACAATCTCAGAAAGTGTTTCCCATCCATTATGCTATAAACAAGATGATATTTAAAAGAAAATAGGGAATACTCAGAGGAAAAGAAAAGCAAACTAAAACAGTTGGAGGCATTTTGAAAGTCCAATAGAAGGTTTGGAAGACGAAATGGAAACGGTGTCCCAGAAAACAGAGCAAAACGAAATGAGGTGGAAAATGAGAAAAATGAAACTTGAAATTAGTTTCAAAGGTCAATCATCCAAATAAAAGAAGTTCTAGAGGAGGAAGTGATGTCAGGAGTAAGGAAGTGCTTAGCACAGGAGACACGGAAGCTCTCAGACAGAGACTGTGGGTGTTCACAAGACTCCAGTTAGATAAATGAAAAAAGAAAAAAGAAAGTCTGGGCTGCAAACATCCTCAAAAGCTTCCAGAGGTTGGAGGGAAGGCCAGAAGAAGAATTAGGAATGAAAACAGCATCCGACCTTCCTGCAATGACCAAGTTAAAATAAAACGGAGTAATATCTTTACATTCTCAGTAAAAGCAACAAGAGTTCTTTGCCTGGGAAAATAATCAACCAAGTCTGATTGCAGAATAAAAGCTTTTTTTTTTTTTTCCTGGCAAACGAGGACTCAGAAAGGTGACCTGGAAATTTTTCCTCAGGAAGCCAGTAGAGTTCATGCATTAGCAAAACAAAGGAGTAGCCCAGAAATGGAGGTGCTTCTTCAGGGAGCTGCATGTGAATGGCTGGCATGTCCTCCCAGGAAGGCCGCTGTGCTGCTATCTTAGAGGGGACAGTAGACTGTGTGAGCCAAAAGATGAGATGCTTCAGGGAGCTTTGTTGGCAAGGAGGAAAAGATTTAAATGTGTTTGAGCATGTTAAGAGTAGATTCTGCCTGTTAATGGGCTGTTTAGAGATTCATAGAAAATAAAGAGGAATGATTATTTAGCTCAAAGGAATACAAGGTGTCACTCAGTCTGAAAATACTGTCACGGAATACACAATAGCTCAGTTCACATAGCATTGTTGTATGGGCTTAAAAATCATTGACTATACCAGGGCTGGAGGGAAAGTCAGCACTTAGAGCACTTGCTGTTCTTCCATAGGACTGGGGTTCAATTCTTATACCCCATGTGGCCCACAAATGTCTGTAACTTCAGTCCCAGAGGATCTAGTGCCTGCTTTTCGCCTCTGGGGCACCAGGCATCCATATGGTGCATAGACATACATACAGGGAAAATATCCATGCGCACATTTAAAAACTGTAAAAGCTTTAAAAAATTGAATATATTGGGCTAATTAAGATGTCTTATCTGAGTTTCTTGAGAACTGAGGAAGTATAAAGTGGCAGTCCTGACTGGGGGAAGACACATGGTATAAATCTGCATTTTCAAAGTCTGAAGCTCCAAAGGTAAAATCAAGCAGGAAATAACAGTATAAGCAAGCCATCTAGAAACAGAGATCTAGCCAAAAGAACAGCTTAAGATATTAAAGTAAGGGGCTGAAGAGATAGCTCAAAGGTTAAGAGCACCGGCTATTCTTCCAAAGGACCTGGGTTCAATTCCCAGCACCAGCAGGGCAGTTCATGTTTGTCTGTAACTCCTGTTCCAGGGCTTCTGGTGCCCTTACACAAATATACATGTAGGTAAAACACCAGTAAACATAAAACAAAATACATTTTATAAAAGATATTAAATCGCTGGGCGGTGGTGGCGCACGCCTTTAATCCCAGCACTTGGGAGGCAGAGGCAGGCGGATTTCTGAGTTCGAGGCCAGCCTGGTCTACAGAGTGAGTTCCAGGACAGCCAGGGCTACACAGAGAAACCCTGTCTCAAAACAAAACAAACAAAAAAGATATTAAAATAATTTTTTGGAATTATTAAGGGGGCCATAACTAAAAATTAAAACTATACCTATATGATCAATTAAATAGAGTTGCATTGAAAAACAACCATAGCCAGGGCTACTTGGGAAACAGGTGTTTCTGTTCAGATCTGTTATGTTTGAGGTAAAACGTTTGACCACAGAGGTAGGTGGCCACACATCCCAGTGCGCAATGGTGTGCATATGACTGAAGACTAGACTGCTACATTGGCTCGACCTTAATAAGGTTGAAATTAGAGGGAAAAAGAAGGAAATTAACTTTCCAGATAAAGAAGCACCATGAAGAAAGCAATGGCTCAGTGATGGCTATGTCACCTACCTCAGGGGGACATCCTGGCCAGAGCAGCACTGGGCTGGGAAGAACTGAGCCTCCCGCTGCTCTTGCTTCACTTCCCCTACCAAAATCCTAGCTGTGGCTCCTGCAGCTGCCGATCTGGGAGTCATGCCCTCACCCAAAACGTCATATGAAACCTCTGACATGAGGCTACAGTAGACAGTCACATCATCCATCTGTTTTTCTGGTCTTCTGCCTCCAAGTTCTCTGCCTATTTCTGTTCTTATACTAGGGGATGACAACTCCTCTAAGGATGCTTTCCATTTGGTCATAGGATATCTGGGATCTGGTCCTAGCTCAGTCTACAATGGTCTATGTGATTGTATACAAGAAAGGCCAAAATAGTATTTGTCTAACTCAGAAGCTGTGATGGTTTGTATATGCTTGGCCCAGGGAGTGGCACTATTAGAAGGTGTGGCCTTGTTGGAGTAGGCATGTCACTGTGAGGGTAGGCTTTACGACCCTCATCCTAACTGCCTGGAAGCCAGTATTCTACTAGGAGCCTTCAGATGAAGATGTAGAACTCTCAGCTCCTCCTATACCATGCCTGCCAGGATGCTGCCATGTTTCCACCTTGATACTGAACCTTTATGCCAGCCCCAATTCAATGTTGTTCTTTTTTTTTTTTTTGGTTTTTCGAGACAGGGTTTCTCTGTGTAGCCCTGGCTGTCCTGGAACTCACTTGGTAGACCAGGCTGGCCTCAAACTCAGAAATCCGCCTGCCTCTGCCTCTCAAGTGCTGGGATTAAAGGCGTGCACCACCACCTCCCGGCTAAATGTTGTTCTTTATATAAGACTTGCTTTGGTCATGGTGTTCACAGCAGTAAAACCCTAAGACAGAAGCTAAATCAAATTTGGACCACACTCTCACTAAGCAGCCAACAATTAAATGACAAACGGTAGCTGCTCCTTTAAAAGGGGGCAGGAATAGGTATCTGGCTCTCTAGTGCAATGAACCCTGAGATTGTAGATTGTTATTCATTGTGTTGTTTACCTTTTTATTCTATTCTTAGTAGGAAAACCTGTTTAACCCCTTAAATGTTATCAGTGAAAACCTAATAGCTTTTGAATGTGTTGCTGCAGCTCCGGGATGTTTAGAATTCAATTAGAAACTTCCTGCTTTGACAGTGAAGGCACTGAGTAGGTTAGCAGGCCTCAGATTTAAGGTTACCAAATTTAAAAAACAACCCCCTTGTCCTTTTGCCCATTGAGAGAGATTAACTCTACCATGGGTTTGGGACATAGAGACTTTGTTTGCTTGTTTGAGACAGGGTCTTGGTTGATCTGGAACTTGGTATATAGATAAGGCAAACTTACAGAGTTGGCCTTCTGAGCCCTGAGATTAAAGGTTTGTACGACTTCACCAGGCAAAACATATAGACTTCTAACTCACTGTATATAAATGGATATCACAGGTATTCTATCTAGATCCCACAAATATTGTACATATTGGCTGTTTGTGGCTGACAGGTGTCACTCCATAAAAAAACATCTTTAGTACATGTCAAGGAATTAGGATCCTAATTCAGATTGCCTGAAGACAGTGGCTTGCTGAAAATGCAGGGCATTTTAAGATGGGATTGAGGGTCCAGGCATCTTCCTCCCTACAAATCAATCCTAAAATAAAGTTAGCCTAATTAAAAATCTTTGTTTCTACTCTACTTTCTTCCTCTCCTTATACGTATTTTTCTTAAAAGTATATCAACTAAATCCTTGTCTCAAATTCTATGTCTAAGGAAGCAGTTCTCAACCTGTGACTTGCGACTCCTTTAAAGGATGTATATCTGATATCTTGCATATCACATAACTTGCATATCAGATATTTATATTACAATTTATTTATTTATTTATTTTATTATTATTATTTTTTTTGTTTTTCAAGACAGGGTTTCTCTTATAGCCCAGGCTATCCTGGAACTCACTCTGTAGACCAGGCTGGCCTTGAACTCAGAAATCCACCTGCCTCTGTCTCCCAAGTGCTGGGATTAAAGACGTGTGCCACCACTGCCTGGCTACATTACAATTTATAACAGTAGCAAAATTACATTTATGAATAGCAACAAAATAATTTTATGGTTGACGATCACCACAACAGGAGGAAATGTATTAAAGGATCACAGTGTTAGGAAGGTTAAGAACCATTACTCTAAGGAATCTAAAGGAGATGTAATATCAGAAGTGGTCCTGGGAAATCGAGCAAATCTAGTGATGGATTGTTTATGTTAGAATACCTGTAAGCTGGAACCTATCAAAAATGCTGACACATGCCCATAATTCTATTGCTTCCAAAGAAGACGGTGAGTTCAAGACCAGCCTGAACATATGATTAAGTTTGTCTCAAAAAGTAAGATAGAAAAATCAATCAAGCAAATAAGATTAGATGTAGATTGATAATAGATGATACATAGGTTTATAGGTAGATATATAGATAATAGATAGATAGATGATAGATAGATAGATGATAGATAGATAGATGATAGATAGATAGATAGATAGATAGATGATAGATAGATAGATAGATAGATAGATAGATAGATAGGAGATAGATGATAGATAGATAGATTGATAGATAGACTTTCACAAAGGAACCAGGATATTGAGAAGAAAGACTAGAAGTTCTAATGATACCCGCTTCTCCCTCAGTAATACCAAGTTAACAACATAAAGACAACACTTTTGTGAAGAGCTAGAGACTAGCTGATAAGTAACAGGCTCCTAGACCAACATAAAACCAAGAATGAACATGAGGCTTAATCTTCATTGTCAACAGGGTTTAAAATTGTCATGGAAACACACCTCTAGGTGTGCCTATGAGGTTGTTTCCAGAAAGGTTTAATAGAGATGAAAAGACCCAGCCTGAATGCAGGTATCACTGTTCCATGGGCTGGTCCCAAATGGACTGAAAAGGAGAAATCAGACTGTCCATAAGCATTCTTCTCCCTCTTCTTGGCTGGGTATGCTTTCTGCTGTGGTGGTTGTCCACTATGATGGACTGTACCCTCAAATTAACAAACCTTCCTCCCTTAATTGCTTTTGATAAGCATTCTGTCAAAATAATGGGAAGTGTAACTAATGCACAGGAGATCAATAAACAGGGAGAAAAAGCACAACATTGTGTATACTTGTTTCTCAGGCTCTACAGTATCTAATATGTACAACTGGGAAGAAAATTCCCATTCCAGGTCTCTACCTTGGCATAGAGAAGACTAGATCATGTGCCTAGCAATCTGGCGTGTCTGGAGCCTGACTGTCCAATTCAGAGAGGTCTTAGAGACCAGCAAAGTTAGAAGGTCATTGAAAAGCAGCAAGAGCCACAGGTCACTAGAACTATATGTAGTTCACAGGAAAATAGCAGATGAACAAGAATTCAAAAAAGGTTTGATAATTTCTCCTAAAGTTTTTTGTTTTGGGGGTTTTGGGGGGGTGTTAATGAGTAAAGGGTCTTACCTTGCATGAAACCAGAATGCAAACACTTGGGATGTTGGAATGAAGGTTTTTCAAACACTCACATCCCAGCAAAAGATTACACGATATGTGAAGAAGCAGGAACACATGGTCCAAAGAGCCAAAAGGAAACTGAAACTGAGAACGTGTTGTATTAGCTGCCTACCAGAGAATTTAAAGCAGCTGTCACAGAGGTTCTAAAGGAGCTAGCTAGCAGCACCCCAAAATGGCAGTGCTGATGATGTCATCTGAAACGTAAGGGCTTTGCCAGATAAACAGAAGGATTCTTACCGAGTAAACAAGCATAAAGTGGGATTTCTTTTTACCAGAAAAGCAGGTCTCAGGAGGCAGGCTTCTGTTTATCAGGAACCTCCTTTAATCTGCCCCAGAAAGGTCAACTATCTTAGGCAAGGTTTCTAGTTCCCTTTAAGTTGGAACAGCCTGTATCAGCTCAAAACCCCCCACTCTGCTAACTGAAATCTTTTCTTTTCTGTCCTGTTGTTCTTCTCTCTGCCCCTCCAGAGTTAGCTTTGGTAGTCTGGTCCGAAACAAACTTTTCCACCCAGGGAGTGATCTACAGCAGGGCCTTCCTTCCACCTCACATACTGAACACAGACAACTAAACCAAGTGATGCAGAAACAAAATGAGATTACCAACAGAGACATAGACTACAAAGATGAGTCAAACAGGAATTCTGGTGCTGAAAACAGAATAAATAAAATTACAAACACAACTCAAGGAATTCAGCAGCAGACTGATTGGGTAAAAGAAGAAATCCATGAACTGTAAGGTCAGTAGCAACCTAGTCAGAAGGGAAAGGAGAAAGAAGAAAAGAGAGTGTACAGTTATTCTATGGAAGAGTCAGAAACAAACCACAGGAAAGAGCTTATCTGAAAACCAAACAGCACAATAAGAAAAAACTAAATGTTTCTAAATCTGGTGGAAAAACAAACAAAAACAAAAACACCACCAACAAAACCTCCCAAAATGTAAAAGCTCAATAAACTTCAATTAGTTCAAAGAATGACACAAAGCATCAAAAGTAGAAGAAAAAATTCTAGAAACTACTCAAGAAATAATGTATCATGCATCAGGCAGCTTCTTCAAGATTTAATTATAATTCTTCTTTATTCTTGAGAATGTCAGACATGTACATTTCATAATCCATAGAAAGGTTTATCATGAGTAACCTTAATAAAAACTACAGATAAGAAATGTAGGGCGCCAGGCAGTGGTGGCGCATGCCTTTAATCCCAGCACTTGGGAGGCAGAGGCAGGTGGATTTCTGAGTTTGAGGCCAGTCTGGCCTACAGAGTGAGTTTCAGGACAGCCCAGGCTACACAGAGGAACCCTGCCTCAAAGAGAAAAAAAAAAAAAAAAAAAAGAAATATAGGGCTGGAGAGATGGTTCAGCAGATAAGAGCACTGACTGCTTTTCCAGAGATCCTGAGTTCAATTCCCAGCAACCCCATGGTAGCTCACAACCATCTGTATTGGGATCTGATGCCCTCTTCTGGTGTGTCTGAAGACAACCACAGTGTACTCACATAAAACATACAAACAAACAAATAAATAAAAAGAAATCAGAACCAGATCCTAGTCAGAGAGTCCTCGTTCTCAATAAAGAATTCTGAACCCTAGAAAGTCTATCCCCAATTCAGGACCTTGGTAGAGAAGATGAAGAACTGTGGCAGTTGGGATAGGAGCATTTAGGAGACGATTTGGTAACATTAAACTTCCAAATTTCCTGACTCCTTTTGATATGGGAAATTTTCTCATTATTAGAAGATAATCTCTAACCTCTCGCTTGATGATAATGTAGCATCTTTGATGGAGGTATGTTTTCCAGAGCAAATAATTGTTCTCTTCAGGATCTGCTCCTGTCTGCATAAACTAACCAGAGAGGTTCAGACCTGCAAGTGGGTTGAGGAATCACACCCCGAAGGAGCTGACAAAGGTGTATCAATGGGAAAGGGGAAGTTGTCTGAACAAATATTTAAGGTCCTGAATCAAGAGTGTTGGGGGAGTGGGGTTACATGGCTGGATGAGGGAGAACTATTCCTGTGGGGCCCTCCTTTCTAGGTTATAAGATTTATTGCCTTGAAAAGCTCCAGAGATTTTCTTCAACAGCTAGTTGAATAGCTCACGGGAGCCTGGGAAGTTTTTTGCCTCACATGAAGTGAAGAGAAGATAAGAACTATCGTGGTTGACTGTGGATGAAATATTGAAGAACTCAGAGAAATAGGCATGCTAAAATGTATTCATTCCTTTGTAGCAGAATGCCTGTTAGCTGACTAGACCCCTTGGAAGGAGCCAGGAGTCGCTTTGGTCATTGAGACAGTAAGACATTTGCTAGTTTAGGTGCTGGCATCACTGAAAAGCTTAGAACTTGTTCTTTCAAAAGTGAGTTTGGCTGGGCAGTGGTGGCGCACGCCTTTAATCCCAGCACTTGGGAGGCAGAGGCAGGCGGATCTCTGAGTTCGAGAGTTCGAGGCTAGCCTGGTCTACATAGTGAGTTCCAGGACAGCCAGGGCTACACAGAGAAACCCTGTCTCGAAAAAACCAAAAAAAACCAAAAAAACAAAAAAAAAAAGAAAAGTGAGTTTGTCACTACTTGTGGGGATTATAGAACATAAAGTAGCAGAGACCTGGCAGTGACACTTGAGTTGCTTGAAGCTAGGTGGTGAGCACTGTAAAGAGGTCAGAGTCAGTCAATACCTGTACCTGCAGAGGTGTGGCATCCTAGAAACAGTATGTGTAAGCAGCCAAGTGGATATCGCTTAGCATTATTTTAAAGAGTTATTTTTATGTCTACGTGCACGACTGAGTACATGTCGATGTGTGTGGGTGTGCATGGAGGCCAGGAGAGGGCATCAGAGCTCCTGGTGCTGGAGTCGTAGCAATTGTGAGCCTCCCCATGAGGGTGCTAGGGACTGAAATACGTAAGATCGGCACATGCTCTTAACTACTGAATAATGTCTCCAAACCCATCAAAAGGCCAAGAATGTATAGACTGTAGTGCTGGCCTTCTGCTTCCCTAATAAAATAAGAATTCTCTTTCCTAATATTGAGACTCAAGTAATTCTTCAGATCCAAAATCCACAACTTAGAGAGAAATTCAAAAGTGAGAAAATGGTAAGTAGCAGCTTCAAACTGGAGGACGAGCATCTCCTGTGCGTGGATGGAGCACACTCTCTGGTAAATTCGATGGTATCAGAAGCAGAAAACAAGTCTCACAAAGTCTCAGGCATGGCCCAGTGGAGAGTAAGAGTACAGATTTTTTTTTTTTTGGTTTTGTTCTGTTTTTATTTTTTTGAAATAGGGTTTCTCTGTGTAGCCCTGGCTGGCCTGGAGCTCACTCTGTAGATCAGGCTGACCTTGAACTCAGAGATCTTCCTGCCTCTGCTTTCTCAGTGCTTGGATTAAAGGTATGTGCCACCATACTTGGCATGGTACAGATTCTTTAGGTTCTACAAGTAGAGGGAATTATATAGCATTCGAAAAATAACTCCAAGCATACGAAAAAGGGAATTTGCTTAGAGTTATCAAGTGGCCATAATTGTTTATCATGACAAATGAAACCATAAGGTCACATTGACTCAGAAGGAATGTACCATAACATTCAATGCATTTGAATACATGTGACTTGAAAAGATACATGGATCACAAGTAAGCTGGAGAAGCTAGTAGCCCACATTCCCAGGATGCCTACCTACTGTACCAATGCTTTCTCTGGAGCTCATGACTACAACTTGCAAGAGAAGTCTCTGTTACAGGCTACTTCAGTTTGGTCTTAGTTCAAGTGTGGCCTCCAAAGACTTATATGCCAGAAGCTTGGTGTGTGGCATTGCTCAGTGTGGCAATGGTGAGGTACAGTAGAACCTGTAAGAGATCAGACCTGGTAGAAGGAGGTATTAGATCATTAGCACCTACTGCCCATGGAAGGGAATCCTGTCATTCTCACGGGCTCCTGGTTGGTTGCCACAAAATCAAGTTGTAATGAGCAATTCTACCCATGAACCCATCTGTAGGCCCAGGCCGTCTCTGCTGCGTGCACTTTCACCATTGTTGAGTCCTCCACCAGGCCCTGAGGTTGAAACCTCTCATCTTTAACCTTTCAGCCTCCAAAGGTATAAACAAAGCAAACATCTTAGGAATCCAGCCTTGGGTATTTTGTTTTAGCTGTAGGAAACAGGTTAAGATGCCAGAGAACAAAAGAGAAGAAAAACAATTCTTGAGCCCAGCCCACTCAGGGATGAAAGTATGGGTAATGCCACCAGACAGACCACCTAGACTCTCAGAAATAGTACCTAAGCTTAGAAGAATCTGGAATGAGGCGTAAAGGATGGAGATGATGAGCATTAGTTGTGACTTTAGCCAACTGCACGAGTGTGATGCCACCATTCCCACAAGTCCTTCTCTTGTGTGTTGTCACTGAGACCATGACTAACCAGAAACCTGCCTGGTTGAATAGCAGAATCCAGACCTATACCAGACATGTACCAAATGGAGGAAGCTGAATTGTTAGGATTATTGATGCTATTAGTATCCCACTGTGGGGGGCATCTATTCCCTACACTACCATGAGTATAGGCTAACACCTCACAAGCCAATCAGAACCGTGTCTTATCAAGAAGTCTACAATTCAGTCTCACCTCATCACAACTCTCTCATCAACACAGGAACTGAAGATGGTGTACCAAAGGCACTATGACTTAAATCCCAGGATCTGCTTCCCCATCCCTCCCCCACTGAGCTCTGATCTAAGACTCTGTTCCTTGATTTGCCTCTTCCTTTCCTTGTTCTACGCCACTACTCATCTACAGATTTTCCATACCAAAACATGCTTTACATAGAGTGTGTGCTCCTGAGTACCTGCCTGTCTCAGGGATGTGATTCTGGGGAAACCAACCAGACGTCAACACATATGATTATGACTTTCGCAGGAAGAATGCTTGTTACCAACCTTACAGGGCTTACCTGACTACACAGCACTGATTCTTGCTTTCTCTTGTCACACTCTGAATATCTTGTCTTAAAAGAAGACAAGAAAGAGAGAAAGGGGGGAAAAATCCTTAAAGGTGGGACTGGTTCCTACTGACTTGTAGGCTTCTCATATGAGTTCACCTCCTATTGTTTATGGTGAGGTGATTCTTAGGGGAGACCCAGAAAAGACAGCAGAGAGGACTCTCTGTCATCTTACCCTCTCTTTCTCCTGAAGCTTCATTTAAATCTAAGTCTCCCTGTTCTCAAAAGTTCCTTGTGGGATGTCAAGATGGCTCATCAGGAAAAGATGCATGCCACCAAGCTTGATGACTTCAGTTCAACCCCTGAGGAAAGGAAAGAGATGACTCTGAAAGTGGTCCTCTGAACTCATGTGCTCCATGGTACACACACACACACACACACACACACACACACACACAAGAAACAAATACATGCAATTTAAAACAACTTCATAAGTGTCCATAATTTATCTTGGTCATATTTACCTCCAACTCCCTGCTTCCACTTTCCTTATCACCCCAACACCCCTTTCTCTACCTCACACTCTCGCCTTCTAAAGTTCTTAGTAATGTGTCAAAAGCAATGTTTGAAAGAGATGACCTTATCAAGTGTTTAGAATAGACTGGGGATGACTTAAGTCATGGGGAAGGAGCCTGATGGAGAATGTGTCACTCAGATAACAGCCCAGAAGTGAGGTGAGAGAGCCTACATTCATGGTAGCAGCAATAATAAACAGAAGATGTACTTTAAATGGACTTGATCCAAATGCCACCAGACCTTGCTATCCTGTGGCTCAGTTAATTCTGAGACATCACTGATGCCACAGGTCCCCTAGATCATCCCCCAGGTACTGAGCTGAGGTGTCTTTGCTCCCTCCCACCTCATCCTCCCCACTCACTCTCAGTCTACCAAAGGCAGCCCTTGTAGGGACTTGGGGAACAGTGTGCTCATGGGATGTGCCCAGCCTCCTTCCTGGTGTCTGCTTCCCACACACCACAGAAAGTTGGTGCCTGACACTTTCTCTCATGTCACTAGAGCTGCAGTCACAGAAGCATAGCGAATGTGGTTACTGGGAATGAGGAGATATGAGCAGATGCTGGCCAAAGATTGAAGTTCCAGTTAGACAGGATGAACTAATTTTGGAGATCAATGTAGTACATGGTGATTTTAGCTAATATTCATCTATCGTGTACATGAAAATTGCTAAGACAGTAGATGTCAAATGCTCTCATCATGGGGAGATGATATAGTGTATTAGAGATATGCTAATTTGCTTGAGTTAGTTAGCTACACAGTGATCATATCATATAATATAGTCAATATACAAAATTCTCTGTATACACTATAAATACACCTTTTCATTTTTTAATTATACTCTAATAAATGTAGGGGAACATTAATAAAGTACTTCTTTAATTGCTCTTTTGATTATTATGTTTAATGAATGTTCAACTGTACGTACATGATTATGAGTATGTAGATACATATATATATACAATTATGAGTATATATGAGTTATAATAGTTAATAATGTTGGATCAGATACCAGCATCTCATCTACTGGGTGTTCTACATAGACTGATGATGCTCAATTAACTAGCTTGGATATTGGATAAGAGGAACTTACATTTTCTAGAAATCTATTTAATGATGTATATACAACACATACAGATCATGATGAAAAATGTTCCTGGCTAAATGACTGGCCAACAGAGAAACCTGAACAAGCATGACAAAGCAAGCTTAAAGAGCTTGATTCCATCTCCTGTATGACAGAGGCAGAGGTGACTACAGGAGCAGTAATAGAGCCTGTGAATTACTGTCATGGGATGCAACTGTCAGAATCTGAGGCCCAGTGTATGAGCGTACTGGCAACCCAAGACCGTTGGCTGAATTACACTTGAAATGTAAACCGACAAAGTCAGGTGGTTACAGTAAGAGAATGGTCCCTTGGGTCTGTGCAACTTAGTTACACTTTGTGATACTATATCAAAAATAGGTAAGTCAGAGAGATAAAAAGAGGGATGGGGGCTGCAGAATGACTGTCTGCAGAACTTCTCCCAGCCCTTGGGTATATGGGAAAAGCTGTCCACATCTGGTTTTCACCTGGTCATGAGTTTTCTTTTCCTTTCTTTTTTCTTTTCTTTTTTCTTTTCTTTTGTTTTTGTTTTTGTTTTTGTGTTTTGTTTTGTTTTGTTTTGTTTTGTTTTGTTTTGTTTTGTTTTCGAGACAGAGTTTCTCTGTATAGTCCTGGCTGTCCTGGAACTCACTCTGGACCAGGTTGGCCTCAAACTCAGAAATCCACCTGCCTCTGCCTCCCAAATGCTGGGATTAAAGGTGTGTGCCACCACTGCCAGGCATGCGTTTTCTAAAAAGGAGACTGATGGAAATAAACTACTTTGTCCAGTGGCTGGTAAGGCAACACAGTGACAGCCGGTTGCTATTGCTGCCTTACAAAAGCCACACCATTCATGCACACAAAGATGCTTGCAAACCCAAACAAGAAAAAGCAGATTCACTGGTAACTCCAAAACTAGTTTCTGGTAAGTTCCTTGAAATGTATAGCTTCATGTCATGGGAAGTTAAAACAGAAATGATGCTTAAATAAAGTTGTCTTAAAAAAATAATAAGGGTGGAGGGGAGATGAGTTGGGACTATTGTTTAGTCAATAAAGTGTATATCCTGCAACCATAAGAATCTAATCTGAGGGGGCTGGTGAGATGGCTCATCGGGTAAGAGCACTGACTGCTCTTCCAGAGGTCATGAGTTCAAACCCCAGCAACCGCATGGTGGCTCGCAGCCATCCATAATGAGATCTGATGCCCTCTTATGGGGTGTTTGAAGACAGCTACAGTGTACTTACATATAAAAATAAATAAAAACCGTAAAAAAAAAGTTTGCCAATTTAAATATTAAAAAAAAAAAAAAAAGAATCTAGTCTGAGCCGGGTGGTGGTGACGCTCGCCTTTAATCCCAGCACTTGGGAGGCAGAGGCAGGCAGATTTCTGAATTTGAGGCCAGCCTGGTCTACAGAGTGAGTTCTAGGACTGCCAGGGCTACACAGAGAAACCATGTCTCGAAAAAACCAAAAAAGAAAAAAGAAAAAAGAAAAAAAAGAAAAAAAGAACCTAATCTGAGCCTTGAGAACACATATTTAAATACACACAAGTGCATGCACGCTCACGCGCACGCGCGTGCACACACAAACACACACACACACACACACACACACACCAAACAAACAAACTCACCTGGGCCTGGAGAGATGACTCAGGATAAGATCACTTGCTGCTCTTGCAGAAGATCCAAGTTAGATTCCCAGCTACCGTGTGACAACTAACAATTGTCTGTATCTCCAGTTGCAGATTTAATACCCTCTTCTGACCCCACTGCCTCCTGTATACACATGGTATAAAAATATACCCTCAGGCACAGGCATGCAGAATAACATTTAAAACATTTTTTTAAGCCTTTAAAAGAAGAAAAGTTGGGCATGTTGTTAGTATTCTGTCTAAACTCCACCTCCACAGTTATCTGGCAACACCCAGGTATGCACCTCCCCACAGTTACCTGGCAACAGCCAGGTAGGCCTGCCCACTATAAAAGGGGCTGCTTGCCTCCTCCTTGCTCTCTTGTTCTCTTGATCTCTTGCCTCTAGCTTCTCTTTGTCTCCTCGCCCCTCCCCACTTCTCCCTTCTCCCTCTCTCCATGTGGTCATTACCGGCCTCCACTTCTCTCCTCTCTCTCTCCTCTTTCTCCACCATCTTCTCCCGTTTCTCTCTCCACCTTTGCCCTCTGCCCTGAATAAACCACCTCCCCTTTGGAACCTTTTGGTCTGGTGTTGTCTGTTCTAAGCTGTGCGCCAAAATCTAACACATGTGGTACTTACTTACAAACCCAGCACTGAGAAAGTGGAGACGTGCAGAACACTGGAGATTGGTGGCCAGCCAGCCTAGCCTATTTGTTCAAAAATCAGGGTGGATAGCATTTGAGGAAAGATAGCTGAAAGGTTATTTCTCCACTAGTGAAATGAGTCAATTCAAGCTAGATTAGATTAGATTAAAGGCAGATTTATTGGGAAGCTGCTCTAGGGTGAGTTCATTGCTCCCAAAGATTGAGGCCAGGGGATGGACACAGGGGAGAAAGAGAGAAAGAAGTGAAGCCAAAATGTCTGGATTATATAGGGGGGGAGCCTCTGGGGAAGGGCCGCCCAGCCCCTGGGCTAGAAAGTTCAGGATTGAGTGCAGGGTATACCAGGTAGGAACTGGGGGATGCTGGGAGAATCTGGAGGCCAGATCTGCTTTGGTATGTAAGATATGCACCTCAGTCCCTTGTCCCAGGGTCCAAAACCAAACACAGTAGTCAACACACACACACACACACACACACACACACACATGCACGCATGCACACACGCACGCACACATTGTAAAATATAGGGGATTTAAACACTCCTAAGGTTTCCCCTCCAAGGTAGCTGGTTGTTTTACAGATATATTCTAGAAACTCCTAGAGAACAGGCAAGAACTGAACTGTGGCTGCCGTAGGATGAAGAGTTCAAAAGACAAGCCCTGCTGCTGAGGACCAAGAGTGTCATAGTGACACAAAGAGCAAATTCCTCGAGGGAACCATGGCAGAAAGCTGCACACCAGAGTGACTTAACAGCAAATCAACTCCTTCTACCAGAACAGTCATAAAGCCAGCACTGAGCAGCCTTCAAAGTCCCAGTGGCAGGGTAGGGTAGGAGGGTACACCCAGTGGGGTGTGTGACACAGGCAGTCAAAGGCAGGGGCAGTCTTTGCCATCTCAAAACGGAGCCATTATTACTAATGATGTGGGCAGAGACACAAAGACAAGACTTCTTTGCTTTTGAACATGAATCCCCACAGGAAAGCTGCTTTGCGCTGAGTAGGTAGAAATAGACAGAGTCACAGGCAAACAGTTACATCTAATGCTTTTATCTCCTCACTGCCTAGCAACATCCACACGTAGTGTGTAGAGAGGGGAATCCTCACAGAAACTTTAGAAGAAGGCACCAGGTATGTGGTGTCACCTCATATGGGAGCTACTAAAACAGCCTCCGATGGGCTGTCCCTGTGGCGAGCAACCCTGACCCAGGAAGGTGCTAGAGTGTGCTTGTTCCTGTCTTGGTGCAGAATTTGTTTATGAAGTTGCTTATTTGGGCTTTGGGCTTGATTCTGAGCGAGTTTCATAGTCTGACACCAGGGAAAGGCAGTAAGTACTAACTAAAGCCAAAGGAACACTGGTTAACAAGCAAACAGGACTAGAGAGATGGCACCATGGTTAAGAGCATTTACTGCTCTCACAGAGGGACCAGTTTAATTCACAGCCCAAAACGGTGGTTCACAACTCCAGTTCCGGGAGCTCCGGAGTGCTCTCCTAACTTCCACAGGCACCATGTACATGGTACACATATACACAAGTAAAATATTCATATACATGAAAGAAGATAAAGAAATCTAAAATATATACTTTTAAATAAGCAAGTCTAACAGAATCACGTGCCTCTCATCCCTCTCAACAGAATGCTCCTCCTGGTACTGCGTCAGTGACAGGAAGCCCAACACCCTTCCAGAGCTTTGTTCTCTTCCATTAAGAACACTCAAAACGGGTTAGAGAGATGGCTCAGCGGTTAAGAGCACTGTCTGTACATCCAGAGGTCCTGAGTTCAATTCCCTACCACCACATGGTGGCTCACAACCATCTGTAGTGGGGGTCTGATGCCCTCTTCTAGTGTGTCTGAAGACAGAACACTCATGTACATAAATAAACAAATCTTTTAAAAGTGGGGCATGCTGGAGAGAAAGATTCCCACCAACCACATGGTGGATCACAACCATCTGTAATGGGATCCGATGCACTCTTCTGGTTTGTGTCTGAAGACATCTACAATGTACTCATATAAATAAAAATAAACAATAAATCTTTAAAAAAAAAAAAAAAGAACACTCAAAACTTAACCCAAAACTTGGCTTTTGGGAATCCTAAAGAAAGAACAATATAAGACAAGGAACTGGGTAACAAGACAAGAAATAGTGCCTTTGGCAGGGTCTACAGGAATCCACTAACTACAGAGAAGAATTTTTTTCTTTGAAGATCTAAAAATATTTTACATGTATTTGTGGAGAATTTCTGGTTTTCAAGTTTACTGCAATGAACTCTGCGGAATATCAGAGAGTGAGCATTATTGAGAATGGTTTGATTCACTATTTGTATGCATGCAAATGATAATGTCTTCTCTCAAAAACAGACATGCTTTTATTTTTCTGGAACAAAAACCCATTGAGATATTAAATTACTCCCTTTAAGACTTTCAGCTTTAAGTTTTTAATTATGTTCTGCTCAAAATATATAACCACACTGGAAGTAAGTAGAAACAAAAGCAAACACACTAACCACTTGGGAATTTTCAACAAAATGTTATTTTCTATTTGACAATTCATACATGCGTATACAATGAATTAGGGGACTTTTACCCCTACTTCCTCCCTCATCCCCTCTATCTCCTACAGAATGGCGAACCCTTCTTCCTTCCAAATCTCCCCTCTACTTGTTGGTCCTGATGATGTCTCTCAAACTCATCAGGCCACCTGACCAAGGTAGTTACCTCATAAAATGGGCTATGCAAAGTGTAAAGCCTTCTACCTCACCTCCTTTGTTCTCCTCCTAGCCAATCAGAGACAGCCCCTCCAATTCTCTTGGGGAAGGGACATCTCCTTGCTCCTTTCCCTTGCTAGAGTTCTTAAAATGTCCATGGGCCAGTTGGCCATTATCATCTCTGCCCAATCCAGAGGCATCCCCTCAGCCTCCAGCCCAATAATAAAATCTCCTTCTGAGAATGTGGTGTCTGGTGTGTTCTGTGACAACCTTGATGCCTCTCTGATCCTTTATTTTATTTTTTTTTCTACAAACTGAGCTTAGTTAGAGTTGTTTGTGTGAGCATGGGTTGAGAATTATTTACTGAAACGTGGAAAATTTATCCATGGCTACACCACTGAAAAAAAAAATGACATTTCCCTTAGCCAGGCTGTAGTGGCACACGCCTTTAATCCCAGCACTTGGGAGGCAGAGGCAGGTGGATTTCTGAGTTCGAGGCCAGCCTGGTCTACAGAGTGAGTTCCAGGACAGCCAGGGCTACACAGAGAAACCCTGTCTCGAAAACCAAAAACAACAAAAAAAGATATTTCCCTGGCAAGCAACCATTAACTGCCAATAGTCCCTCAACAATAACCACACATTGATTCAGAAAACAAAATATGAATGGACTTAGAGAATATTGAGAAATAAATAAAAAATATTAATTACTAAAATTTGGCATCTAGCTGTTTCCTATATATCAAAGAGAATTTGTCTTTTGAGCTGTTTGCCCCATGGTGGTCAATGTTCATTCTTACCTGTTCTTTATCTAGAGTTTCTAGAGTATATCTGCAAAACAACCAGCAGTTAGACAGGAAAACCCTTAGCAAGGTTTGACTCTCCTACTACACACACACACACACACACACACACACACTCACACGCACGCACACACACATTCCTCATTACTCCATATGATAGATGCCTCCCGTTTTTTTTCAGATTTGAAAACTGAGGTACAAGGAAGCTGAATGATTTCTCCATGGACTCAGCCAAGCAAGTGGTGGGCAGCCTGGCTCTATAGCCTATAAGCTTACCCCCTATAGCTGGCAAGTGCAAAACCCATAGGAATGAGCAAAGCCCTGAAGAAAATCTACCCAGATTAACGACCCATATTGAAGACAGACTCCAGCGGGATGGCAGACTGTGCCAACGAGAAGGCGGCTTTTTTCTGCATGAACATGGAGAAAGGCAAATCCAAAACAAGAAATGGTCATGGCACTGTCCTGGCTGAAAACTCACCTAGAATCTGTGCTGGTATAAAGGGAAGAACAGGTCTGTGCACATATGCAGTCGGGTTGCTAGAATCTTGACTTTCACAAGGAACAGCATATTACAATATCAAAATTATTGTTATGGTGCATGTTGGATCAAAATTGAGTTCTCAGTGATTCATCTCTAATGACTTTAATTATAGCAACTTGATAAGTCTCTACAAATGGAGCCTACTGGGGTACTGCCGCTGAGGGCAGGGGCTATGGTGTCAGGCTTTAGCCTGGGGCTATGGCTTGGACATCAGATAGTTTTAAGATCTTGATGAAGTTACTTAACCTTTAAACTCTATAGTTTTCTGGGGTTATTGCAAAGACAGATTGTAAAATGTTTAGTATGTGCCTATTGGAAGATAGTTTTTTCTGTCATTTAGACTCATAAGATATTTATATAGTGTTGGTTAAAAATTGCAATTAGCAACCCAAAACTGGAGGGGGTGTGTGTATTCCTAAGTCAGAAAACAAAGAGAAACAAATTATCAAAGAAGACCAAAAAACATCAGATACTCAGTGACAGTGGCCTGGGACTATGGATAGCTCTCATAAAAAGAAAACAACAAACCAAACTGAAAGTCTCTGATTAAAACATTAGGTAATAAATGTCACACCCTTCTTAAAAGTAAGAGGTACTAAACACATAGTGAGAAGTTATCTATCAGAACTAAAGCACTCAGCACAGTTTAGGGGCCCATGCCTATGACTTAGCAACTGGGAGATAAAAACAGGACAACCAGAGAGAGAGAGAGAGAGAGAGAGAGAGAGAGAGAGAGAGAGAGAGAGAGAGAGAGAGCGAGCGAGCCCACATTCTGTCTGGGATAATTTGTTTTTCCTGACATTCTTAAATTTGTAAGAGAATAACTTGGGGCTGATGAAAGAGGCATTACATCATGGCCCAGACCCACATATAAAGAAGAGAGGCCACAACAGAAGACTCTTTCTTCTGACATCTAGGTGTCAGAGGATGAGGATAGGCCAAAGGGATCCAGGCAGGCCCTGTGACATCCTACATCCTCAGTAGTTCCAGAACTCTAGAACTCTGGGGTCAAGAAGGCCATATACTCAGATTACACTCAGGTAAAATTCTTCACAAAGGACTGTAGCCATGTTCTAGTTAGCCATCACTCAAGTAGACATATTTCCAAGGCAACAATAACGAACAATGAATACATATTTAAAACAAATCAGGGATGGAGACATGGTTCAGCAGTTAAAGTACTTCCCACAGAAGCAAGAGGACCAGAGTTTGAATCCCAGAACCCAGGTCAATATAAATGCTGGGTGGACATGCTGGCCCACATCTAAGTGCAACCTCCTAAAAGTAAGTTAGGAACTTTAAGGAACAATCTGGCTAGCAACAAGCCACATCCACTAGCTCTGGGCTTGACTGAAAAACCTTGCCTCAAAAAATAAGGTAGACAAGTGATCAAAGAACATTGCTAAATTCAACCTTGGGGGCCCCCACATGCACATACATATCCCTGCATGTACTTGCACATACATGTATGTCCATATACATGTGCATATACACCATGAATAGACAGATATATATCTATATATCTCTAGATGTAGATAGTGCCTTTCTCTCTAGTGTGATTTCTGTATCTGCATTTACATCTACCTCAACCATTCTACCTCTCCCCATAACCATTATCTATACCTATCTATGTCATCAATATCCATGTCAATGTCTCTATATAGGTGTATAGATATAGAGAGAGATTCGATGATATCTATATATCTGTATATACAGATATGTACATATATCTATATAGATAGAGATGATAGCTATGGATAGATAGATGGGTAGATAGATATACAGAGATATATAGACATATAGGTATATGGATATATAGGTGATATGTAGATATAAATGATATAGACAGACATAGGTAGGTATAGATGGTACAGATACAGATGCAGATAGATACAGACGATATGGATATAGAGGTAGAGACATAGATATAAATGAAGCAGGTGGATATAGATACAGATATGGGTAGACACAGAGAGGGAGAAGGAGATGTAAACGTAGATACATACGTAGACACAGATAAAAGAGGAGAGATCACACTAGAGAGAAAAGCACTCTCGGGAGGATGGGGATACACACCAGATATGACTATTAGAAAATGCTGATTGCCGTGCTTAAGGAAACACAAAAGATGTATTTCTAGGCATCTATAGCAATCAAGAGACCATTACAAAGTGATTTAGCAAGCGAGAAAGGGAACCCAAAACATTCCTAGAATTACAAAATATGGCAACCAGCCAGGAATGGCCGTACACTCTTACAATTCACGGGGAGTCTTTTCCCCTCAGGAAACTGAGGAATAACATTCGTTGTAAGAGCAGCTGACTGCCGGGCAGTGGTGGAGGACGTCTTTAATCCCAGCACTTGGGAGGCAGAGGCAGGCGGATTTCTGAGTTCAAGGCCAGCCTGGTCTACAGAGTGAGTTCCAGGACAGCCAGGGCTACACAGAGAAACCCTGTCTCCAAAAACCAAAAACCAAAAAAAAAAAAAAAAAAAGTAAGAGTAGCTGATAGCATATCAGGCACATTCATTGACTGCGATTTTTAAAGATTATTACTTTGTATATAGTCCTAAGAGATAAACAACCCCAAAAGGAGCCATCCAGTAATTGAGAAAGATCAAAGACACCCAGACAGAGTTCCTACAGAAGAGGAGAATGTGGCAGAAATCACAGAGAATGTCTGAGAGTGTCCATAGCCACCATATTCTAGGAACTCGAAACCCAATTAGAAAAAGCAAAATAAGTTCTTGCCTATGTCCAGCAAAGAGAAACCACTGTCGCCTCAACAAGGAGTCTGCTTCTAAGTAAAGTCATGGATAAATCCGCAGGTTTGTTTTTAGTAGCTGTCAGACTGACAATAACAAGGCATAAAACCTAGGGGCATCAGCAGGGAGAAATCAGAAGGGGCAGAGCATATAGTGAAGTAGGGGCCAGAGAACAAGATCCTGGAGGTACAAGAGCAGGCAGGTTGAAGCCAGGCTTTATTGGGGGCTAGTAAAGTACACACAGCCAGGTGCCATCTCACAAGGACACCTTGGATCACACATTACAATTCATATATCAATGTATATATTATATACAAACATTCATTATACAAAACAGAAGAGCTAGAGAGGCTACAGTTTAAAGAAGCCTGGCTGGAAAGAGAGGTAGAGAGTTAACATGATGCCACCATAGATGCTGGTTAGGTAAGACTGAGGAGAGATTCTGGAGGTCCACATAGCCCAGCAAAGTTGAAAACACATAGGGCCATTGAGGCAAGCACAGGTCCAGGTCTGCACAGATGGATGCACAGCAATTCAAGTGAACCATGTCTAACAGCATGGACTGTGCTCAGCAAGGCCAGGAACAGTTGGCAGTTCTCTGTCTATTGGTCCCATGACTTGTGTATTAAGTTGTTGGCTGATAAGGCTGCTACCATGGGGATGTTAGGAATCCTTTTTGTAAGGTTCTGGTGAGGTAGTGTACCTTTTGTTGTTATGTCTTCATTAAATTCTCGGCATGGTTTTTCTGGTATAGTTTTCTATGTCCATATGCCCTGTACCCCAGTTGACTTCTGAAAGTTCACAGATGGTACCTCTCCACTTACATAAATATGTTATGTATCCATTTGTGACCCATGCTTTATGCTGGGCAGGTAATGGTATCTATATACACAAGCAGAAGTGAAGTCATTGTGTCTCTGTATTTAATATCCCAAATAGAATCAATCTAGGGCAAGACACATCTTGAAAGCTATTGTTTCGTGCAGTATCAAAAGCCTAGGGCAAGATCCCCAGCCTAATCATAGTTACACAACTACAGGGAAGGAAAATATCTAATTAACTTCTGATCTATATTCTGGTAAATACTTTAGAGTGTGGGTGTAGGCAAGAACTCCTGGAAAAGGACTCTAGCACAGGAAGGAATTCCAAGAATCGAAAAATGGAATTCTTTGAAACTAAAAGACTTCCGGGCAGTTCAAAGCAAACAAACAAACAAACAAACACAAAAACAAGCCTGACTGAAGAAATACCCCTACACACCCTTTGCTAAGAGGAGAGATTAGTAACTAGAATATATAAAAGAACTGTCAAAATTAAACAGCAAAAAATTCAATACAACCCATCAATACACATGCTAATAAATTAATTAGAACTCAAGAGAAGTACGAGTGGCTGGTAGATATTTGAAAAAGTGTTCGTGGGTCTTGGCTTCCAGGAAAATGTAAACCAAAGCTGCTTTAGGATTCTGTCTTACCCCACCAAGCATAGCTACTACCATCAAGGAAAGACAAAGAGTGCTGGCAAGGAGGCAAGGGAAAGGTGTCTGTGGGCACTGGTTTTAGGAATGGAATCCTGTGCAGCCACTGTGGATGAAAGTAAGGAGGTTCCTCCAAAAATCTAAAAATAAGACTACATGACCCAGGTGCACCCTTTCTGGATATCTACTGGAGGACTGTAAGTCAGTCTACCACAGAAACGCTTCTGCGTCCGTGTTTATTGGTATAGCATCCACAGTGACTAAGAAGTAAAACTAACCCAGGTGTCCAGCGGTAAATGGATAAATAAGAAGACAAGACACATAAATTTATTCTAGCTGGGGAACAAAACAAAACCATGCTGTTTTCAGAAAAAAAAATATGAACTGAACTTGAAATTATGTTAAACAAAACAAGCCAAACGCAGAATGACAAATGTCACCTGTTCTGCCTGCTACGTGAAACCTAACTGCGTATCTGTGTATCTGTGGGCATGTGCGTGCACACATGTGTGTGATGATAGAAAAGAGATCATGAGCAAGACGGATGAGATCCTGACGTGAGGGGTGGGGAGAAAGGAGAGGAAATGAAATATTTGAGACATAAAAGCTGGGGGAAGGAGGGCTACATGGGAGGAAGGAAGAGGCAAGCAAGAAGGGGACAGGAAGACAGGAGAGGGCAGTGGAAGGGAGGCAAAACAAAGGCAGATATCTATGAAAACTCCATAATGACAGCCATTACTGCTATGTTAAATTTGAACATTAATCTAAAAAATAATGACACTCACACTAAAGAAAACTCTTCATCCACAGTTAAACCCTGGTTAAGTTTAGAACACATCAAAGAAGCATTCAAGTAAGAGGAGGCCCACTGTGCTTGTCACCCACATGTACCTCTTGAAGCAGACAAGGGGTTTCTTTTGCTCAGGAAGAAGACATGAATCCAAAGGGAAAATGTGAAATAGAAAATGTCAGGCTAAGAACACAGGAGGTGTTGGGTTTGACACCCAGCACTAAACCAGGGGAGATTTAAAAGACATTTTTCTTTTGTGTATTTTATTTATTTGTTGACTGAGGTCTCATAATCCAGGTTAACCTTGAACTTGCTATGTAACTAAAGCTGTCCTTGAATTACCAGTTCCTCTGCCTCCAGTACTGGGTTTATGGGCCTATATCACCACATCTGGCTTAGAGATTTTGTTGTTGTTGTTGTTGAAGAAAACAGAATGTGATTGGATTATCTGAGATTATCTTCATATGAGACTTAGGTTGGCTATAGGAAGAAATTCAAAGTGTAGAAATATTCTTATTTATGAAAGAACCCATATATACTGTCTAAATGTAGGAGATAGCGAAAAAATAATTAGGTACATAAAAAAGTTTAAGACCAGAAAGATGTCAGTAGGGTTTTGTTTCTAAAACACAAAAATGCAAAGAGGAGCAAGAATAGAGGTAGACAGACTGGGTGTGGTGTCAAATGCCTGTAACACTCGGGAGACTGAGGCAAGGGGCCTGCCTAGGCTACAAACTAAGACTCTGTCTCAAAAATAGTAAAATGAAAATTAAAAAGCAAGCAGCCCTTCTTTCCCACCACCTTAAAAAAAAATTCAAAGACAGAAATGGAACAAATCAAACTCAGAAGTAAAGATGGTAGCAGGGTGCGGTGAGTCAAAGCTAAAACACCAGGTAGCTTTCACAAGAGGGAATAAAACTTGGAGCTATTTTCAAGACATAGCCCTAAAATAAAGTTTACATAAACACTGGAATGAAGTGTGTGTGTGTGTGCACATATGTGTTCATATGTGCATATGTTTCTGTGCACATGCGTGTAGAAGCCAGAAGCTGACCTCATATCTATCTTTCTCAAGGACTTCATGGCAGTTTGAATAGGAATGGCTGTCATAGATTCATGTGTTAGAATGCCAGGCCATACGGGGTGGCCTTGTTGAAGGAAGTGTGTCACTATGGAGGTGGGCTTCAAGGTCTCCTATGTTCAAGCCACATCTAGTGTGACACAGAGTCTCCTGCTGCTGCCTTTGGATCAGGAGGTAGAACACTCACCTCCTCCAGCACCATGTCTGTCTGCATGCTTCCTGCCATGATAATAATGGACTAACCTTTGAACTAGAAGCTACCCCAGTTAAATGTTTTCCTTTCTATGGAAACCCTAACTAAGACTGATTTGTTGCCTGTCTTTTTGAGAAGGGACCCCCCTCAATGAACCTGAGTTTGATGACTCAGCTGGACCAGTTGGCCAGTGGATCCTGTCTTCACTTCTCCAGCTCAGGGGTTATAGGCATACCCCACTGTCCTGCATGTTTTATGTGCATGTTGGTGATTAAACTCAAGTCATCACGCTTACATAGTGGACACTTAACTGACCCTGGAAACAGATTTTTCCTTTAAAATGAGAGTAAATACTTATCCTGAGAATAGTTACAGGAAGAATGATGATAATAGTGGGTATAGTGACATTATTAGTTGATTGGACGCTATGATGTCTGATGTCATTAAAAGAAAACAAAGGGGATAGCTTTAATTACAACCCACAGAACTGTAAGAGTCACAAAGACTTGAATGTTAGCCCCAGAGTTTCAGTCCATCAAACAATAGGCCTAACAAAAAGATAAGCAGAAAAGTTGGAACCACATGGGCCTGACAGGCTTGGACTGTCCAGCCATGCGTGTTCTCCAGGGCAGTCTTGGCACATTAGCAATGTCTCTAAGTTCTAATGTCCACCTAACATACACCTTAGATCAGAATTGATGAGTATCCCTGGAGTATAGGGAGGACTGATGCAGTTTAGAGGAAGATGGTATCTTGGGACAGCTGTAGTTGAGCCTTGGAGAGGATGAGATCTCCCTTTCACAACACAGGACTTTCATGCAAAGGGAAATTAGTCTCTTCAGACATCAGAGTCAAGAGATGCCCCTGGGGGGAAAGTTTGGAGTAACTTAGGATTTCAAGATGGCCAGTCTGGGAGTCAGTGAGATGGCTTAGCAGGTAAAAATACCTGCCACTCGCCTTGACTACCTGAGTTCATCCTAGGACCCACATAGTCAAAGAAGAGATCCTGTGCTCCATTCATCATGCTTTTATGTTGCCGGGCGGTGGTGGCGCACGCCTTTAATCCCAGCACTTGGGAGGCAGAGGCAGGCAGATTTCTGAGTTCGAGAGTTCGAGGCTAGCCTGGTCTACAGAGTGAGTTCCAGGGCAGCCAGGGCTACACAGAGAAACCCTGTCTCGAAAAACAAAACAAAAAACATGCCTTTATGCTTATGAACACATACAAAATCGATGTAAGAAATTTTTTTTAGTGATTGTCAGTTTTATCAGAATCTAACCTGATATTCTCCCATGTTTCAGAATTCTATTCTTTCCCATTTAAAACCTTGCATTTTAGTGTAAGAAATTTGGAGTGCTGTGAGTGTATAATAATTCAAGAGCTCAATTACTTTTTAGAGCTTATACCCAGGAATATCAATTCTGTAGTCGGTAGAAATGACTCTTTCAGAGCAGAAATCGGAGCTCGGGTTTTTAGACATGACCGAAACAGAGGGTAAAGGACCTGGCCTTGTCAGTTTCACTCAGTAAATACTTTGGTAAATAGCCTGAAAGTTCACTGAGTGTCACACAGTCCGCACAGTCATCATGGAGTCAAGCACCTGCCCAGGGGACTGGAGAATTTGCAGCCACTGACATTTCATCACAATTGCCCACAGGTGATAGCACGGTCCACTGAGCCATGCTATCTGTCACCGTGAGGAGTGTTGCCCTTAACCCACATGCCCCAAAGGCCATTTGTATAGGTGTATGTGCACATGGGAGGAGGGACCTGTCTCCTGGAACTCTTCCTGAGGATGACTCTGTCAGGCAGGACTAGTGATCTGAACTGAGAGGTTTTACATGCGAAACTGTGACTGAGTATACACTAATAAACAAGAACACCCTGGAGCCGAGGAAGAGATACTTATTGGAAGGCAAGCCAAGAACAAAGCCGGATGGACTGTCCTGCATGGAGCCAGCTTCCAGACTCCTTGGAGAGGATCAGGTTGCAGCCTGTTACACGCTGGGTGCCGCCAGCACAGCACACAGGATGGGTCGGTGCTGAGGAAACTTGCAGAGGGTTAGTAACGCCTGAATGTGGTGGCTGTGAGCATATATGCCACAGATGACCATCCATGATGGTTTGTATATGCTTGGCCCAGGGAGTGGCACTATTAGGAGGTGTGGCCTTGTTGAAGTAGGTGTGTCATTGTGGGCATGGGCTTTAAGACTCTCATCCTAGCTGCCAGGAATGGAGTCTTCCACTATCATCCTTCAGATGAAGATGTAGAACTCTCAGCTCCTCCTGCACCACGCCTACCTGGATGCTAACATGTTCCCACCTTGATGATAATGGACTGAAACTCTGAACCTGTAAGGCAATCCCAATTAAATGTTGTCTTTATAAGACTTGCCTTGGTCGTGGTGTCTGTTCACAGTAGTAAAACCCTAACTGAGACACCACCAAAGGAGCCGATGAGAACATGAGCAGAAGGGGCTATGCACTTAAATAGGAAGCTCCGTGGTGTTCCTCCAGCACCCTCCACTACAGAGCTTAACACTACTGAAAGCCAGAGAAAGGTTTACAGGGAGGCTGGGTAATCAAGTATGGAGGAACAGCTCTGGAGCAGAGAAGTAGGCAGTTATGGCCACTTCACACCCCTTTTCTTTCCATTGTCAAGGAGGTTGAGCCAGGGAGCTCCAGGTTGAGCTGGAGGTCTCTGTACCTGTTATGGGATACAGTAGCCCAGGATGATGTTACCCACATTCCCTGAATCTTCAAGCATCGGAGATCCTAAGCTTCCCCCTACTGTTCTATCAGTCACCCACGTCACTCACTGATGATAATTTACTTAACAGTGACATCCGAAGCTACATCTAGACTGTGTGACTGTCTCTCATGGTGGGAGAATTTCTCCCTTTTGGCACAAAAAAAAAAGTTTTAGCTGGAAGAGTTCAGACTCAGTAAATGTGAGTAGTCAAATCACTGAATGAAGGCAAGAAAGCTCACAAAGGAAAAAACTGGGCAGGACACATTAATCCCAGAGGCAGAGGCGGGTGATCTCCAGGAGTTCAAGGTTAGTGTGGTGGACAAAAAGGTCATCCAGAGCTAAAGAGAGACACTGTCTCAAACAAACAAAGAAACAAACAAATAAACAAAAACAAAGGAGGAAAAAGGCCCCGAAGAGTGGATAGCTTAGATTGCAGAATTAGAATGTCTGGCCTGGAATCTAAAATCTAAGTTACTCTAAAACCCACTTGCTTCTCACACATGGTCTATAAAGCTGCTGTGACACACTGGAGACAAGGACAATGTCAGATGCAGTTGCCCAGGGCCCTGACTCTTGCAGCCAAGAGAATCACTACATCTCAGATACCCAAAACACTGTAGTTCATGGGGGCCTGCCATTGTGGTCAGTTCACGACTACAACCACCTAGCTCAGGTTGTCAGGCCACTGTCCTGTGTCACTGTCAGGACCAGTGTCCTTCCCTTCTGTCAGAGCTGAGCCTTTTCCAAGCCTGAGAAGGCTGCAGCAGAGATTAGTTTATGGGTCCAGAGCCTTGGTGGTTGGTTCAACTCCTGTACGCCCTGTCCCATGGCAAAGGATCAGAATCTGCCTTGAGCAGAACAGAATGGTTTTGAAGAAAAGTGTCCATTTGGTAATGGGAAGGAGGCTCTGGCTGATCCTCACTAGCCAGGCAGCTCTGAATGAACTTAGTATTTAGATGGTTAAATGCCACCAATGTCCCTGCTTTGCACCCTTAAAGTTGTTTTTCCTAATCTCATTTCTACCTGCAGGGCTTACTCATGGGGCAGCAAGGAAACACATGGCTGGAATTTGGGGAAAACATTAACCTTGACCTATAGTAAATATGTATATATATATATATATATATATATATATATATATATATATATATTTATATTTATATATATATACACACACACACACACACACATATGGCAAATGTCCATAATCTAATAGGATAATAAATGGCTATGATGTAATCACCCTCCTTGAAGAGGAAACTTCTTATCATTACTTTCCTTTGTACAGGCCATTACCAAGGCCAGCCTTCTTCAGGAGTTCCCAGGACCTAATGGATTCGTATGGATCTAAGTGCTCAAGTGGGTCAGGTGTTCTCCATCTGCTTAGGCCACTCACCATCAAGTAGGAGGACCGTGGAAGCAGCAAAGCCTTCTGCTGTTGCCACCCAACAGGCTGCTTCCTTCCCCACATTTCCCCATCCACGCTGCTGAGATCACAGCCTGATACTCAGCATTGACAAGACCTGACTCCTAGATCTTCCGTTTCCAAAGCCTGGGTCATCTGGAGACTCAGAGTCACAGGTCTGCGCTTGTACAAAGAAGCAGGTAGGCAGGGTGTGTCACTGTGAGACCGTGATAGGATAGCTGGTTTTGGTAGAAGCGCTGGCTGGAAATAGCCGGGAGACCCAACAGGTGACCATTGCCTGTGAGGGACGGGCATCTATTCAGCCACGCCCCCAGAATCCAGGCTCCTAACTCGTGGCGTGATCTCCATTTGATCTGTTCCTTGCAGTCACGTTTGGCTATGCAGCCCCTCCCAAAGGGGTGTCACCTAACACAGAGAGAGGGCGTGACTTCAGGCTTCAGCCTCAAGAGATTTCCATATTCATGAGTACCTAAAGGCCAGAGGGCGTAGCTAATTAATTTATTCTTTTTCCCAGCCCCTCCTCTTTTCCCCCCTCCTCTAGTTAAGCCAGGCCCACTCTGGCTTAAGGTGGGGGGTGCATATTTAGACCATCTATCACACACCATGAACAATAAACCTTCGGAACCCATGGACTTTCTCGAGTTATTGGGACCCACTGTAGTGGAAAGCTACCCTGGGTTTCTGCAGAGGGACCCGCATATCACTTTATATCTGCTTAACAGATGTGAATCTAGTGTTCGTGCATGTGGCAGTATGACAGACACTATGGAGTCTTGACCATAGTGTCTGTCATATTCAGCCTCTACAAATATTTATAAGCCTCATAAAAACCTTTAGAAAAATGTGCCTCGTTGTATGGGTGACGAAGAAAAAGAGGCCCAGAGAGGGCAGAACTTACCCAAGGTCACACAACCCATAAGACCTATTGTGAAGGCTCATCATTTTCACCTATGTCCACAGGTATAGGTGCTCAGAATGACATATCAAGTGTGTATTTGGAACTAACGAAAACAGCAGGGTGCCTTTAATTGTAATCCCAGCAGGTGGAGGCAGGAGGGTTTCTGCAAGTTTGATAGCAGCTTGGGCTACAAAGTAATGGTTTATCTTCTTGTTCCTAAACTTCCAATGGGTGGCAGGGGAGGGGGAAGAGGGAATTAAAAACACTAAAGAAAAGAAAAGATCCTATTGCTATCACAAGAGGTATCAGAAACCAGGAAAGACATTGTTGTCCTTACTGCAAGTCCTTTCTTACTCTGTGTATACAGATATATATGCATATGCAAGTGTGTGTGTGCTGTGACTTCTATGGGTAGGTCAGAAAACATCTTTTGGGGAGTTAGGTCTCTCCTTCCCCCTTGTTTTTGAGGCAGGGTCTCTCTTGTTTTTTCTAGTTCTATGCTGTGTATCTAGGCTTCAGCCCCATTCACCCCTCTCTTTCCTGATTCTCCTGTCTCTACCTCCCATCTCCCCATAGAAATGGTAGGACAAAAATTACAGACACCGACTACCACATCTAGCTTTTTAAACCCAGGTTTAAGCCGAAGGCCTTTCTAGTCTGTTGTTGTTGCTCCAAAATAGAAACGACATAAATATACCTGAGATTCGTGCAAAGTTAGCCACGATCTAACGTCACCACCTCCTCATGCTGGTAGTAGGAAGCAAGATGGACAGAATGACATTGAAATTGTTATCCTATCTCAAACAACAGAACCGGTTAGGAGTGGGGTGAGAGAGAGAAACTGAGCCTGCCCTGCCTCTGCAGCCTGGTCCCTGGGACCCATTTCTCTAGGCATTATGAAGCCACAGCTCAGCCAGCTTTAGAGCCCAATGGCAAGAAAAGAGGGAAGGAAGGACTGTGGCTCTCAGCTGAGCTGTGACAAACTGCGTTATCACCAAAGGGTGTGACACCTGTAAGAAGATGAATACATTTTTAGTGAAACAGGCTGTGTGCCTCTGAGGAACCAGGCCACTGGGCCATGCTTTGTCCTTGTTATCAAGTGACGCGCCTGCTGTGATCTGCTTGGACTGTGGGCTGTAGGTGATCGAGCATGTTCCCTGTGTGGTCATGCAGAGGTGGTGGAACTCTGGAGAGTGAGCGGTCACACGGACTCTCCTGATTGCTGCGACCATCATAAAGCCCTTGTCAGAGGCAGAACCCATTGAGCCGCCTGACCTTGGGCTGCGAGCTAGATCAAAACTTCCTTGCTTTATAAAGTTACCCTGCTTCAGTTATAAAAACAACGGCAAAAAGGCGCTAAGATAGTGCCACTAATGGCACTTGAAAAGCATAAGGCAGGCTGACATACTAAATCTTGATTTGAACCCTAAATTAGAAATGACTCCAGAGCAGCAGTTCTTGACCTTTCAAATTCTGTGACCCTTTAATACAGCTCCTCATATTGAGGTGACCCCCTTCTCCTCCTCCTCCTCCTCCTCTTCCTCCTCCTCCTCCTTCTTCTTCTTCCTCTTTTTGTTTTTCGAGACAGGGTTTTTCTGTATAGCCCTGGCTGTCCTGGAACTCACTCTGTAGACCAGGCTGGTTGTTACTACTTCATAACTATAATCTTCCTACTGTCTTGAATATCTGATATGCAGGGATATCTGAAATGTGACACACACACCTCCAAAGAGATCTCAACCCAGAGGTTAAGATCCACTGATACAGAGACTGGACAAACGTAAGATTCTACCTCCATACCCTAGTAGAGTTGAAGATCCAACCCAGGGCCTTCTGTGTGCTCTGAGGTACATTTGCAACCCTAAAAATTTCTTTCTGGATGATCCAGCTCTAGAAAAGAAATAGATCCCATTGCCTGACTACCCACAGCCCCTGCTGAGAAAAAACAGCAAACAGCCTAAACCATGTCCGTGAGTCCACACATCATAAGTTATACAAATTTTATCAGTAGAGAGTCATTTGATAAGTGTGTTCCACCTTATGAAGCTACCCCATTTACCAATGCCACATATATATGGAAGGAGCATGCTGGGCCAAAGGGTTAAAAGGAGAAAAAGAGTATATTTATATAAAATATTCCACATCCTTGTCTGGGAAAGCAACAGTCAGAGGTCACATGACACCAAAACCAAAACTTCTTCCATCATGTGGAGGAACTGGCTGCTTTGATTAAATCTTAATTCAAAGGCTGCGGGTTAAGTTGTCTTAGTAGCTACAGGGCATTGTAGCTGCCAGACCCTTGTGCTAATAATCATAGCAAGTCACAGCTGTCTTTTTTTTTTTTTTTAAACGGGTGTCCTTTATCAAGATAACATAAATTTACTGACAAAAGGAAATTCGTGGACAGCCTGCAGGGGAAGCAGGAGGTAAGAGTGAATGGCCCTGCTAAAAACAGCACCCCACACCCAGGAGAAAGTGTCCCAGTCCTGGAAGTCAAACCACCTTCCGAGCTACCCCCACTCCCACTCCCACCCCTGACTCAACTACAGTCAGGTTAGGAAACCGGGGGGGAACAAGAGTGCCTGCAAGAAAGTCACAGGAGACTCGGAAGTCTGTGAGCCTATGAAAGTCAGAAACCTGGAGGAAAGACTGCCCGACATAGCTAAAAATAGAACTTATCAGATGGATTAAAGTCCCTCTCGAGAATGTTATCTCTCCCCACAGGAGGGTGGGGGGAAAGTCTGTCAAGGGGAACACAGGCCATAGGATGAATAAGCAGAAAAATAGGAGGAAATGACAGAGCAAATGCACTGGGCGTGCGTGCTGGACGGGCGCTGGGGTGCTGGCGGAGACAGCGCAACTCGGAGCCCAGAGTCAGAGAATTGCTGAGGCAGAACACTCTCCAAAGCAAGACACTGCCAAGTACTGAGGGGGGCGGGGGAAGGAAGCAGTTTGTCCTTCCTTCCCACCTTTTCAGAACTGTGGCATTCCCCGTTTGCTAGGATATTACCTTTTCAAGCCATAAAAAAAAAAAAAAGAAAGTTTACAGAAAGATTTCTTGGGAAAGTCCTACTTCCAGCAATTTATGGCACAGACCCAGTGGAATTTCCCAAATCAAGATAGTTGGTGAATCCTTAGATCCTTTCCAAGTTCCGCTTCCTCAGCCACTCCCAGCTCGGAACAAGAGAGGCTTCCTAGAGCAGCCCTGCAGCTACTCCGGAGCAGTGAGATACCAGCACCCGATGTTCCAACAAGGAACTGGAGGTTTGGAGTCCAATCCTGTTGTGCCACTCCATCACTGTAACCTTGGCAGAGCCGGCCACCTGACTGTTCGGAGTAGTTTCCTCAGCCTGGAAAGAGGAAGATCTGCCTCACTGTGGTGACAAAGAACAACAGTGTGTGCACTTAACGCAGGCCCCAACACACGGGTATCCTCTGAGGACTCCAACTCGCCCATTGTTGTAGGGTTCCCTACTCAACTCTTTGCCTCTGTCTTTGCCCTTGCAAATGTAAAGGCAATGACCCACGGTAAATAAAGCGTGCCTTTTAAAGGGCCCAGGAACGCAGTGAGCAGAACAACATTAGAAGTCTTGTTTGAAGCCGGGCAGTGGTGGCACACGCCTTTAATCACAGCATTTGGGAGGCAGAGACAGGCGGATTTCTGAGTTCGAGACCAGCCTGGTCTACAGAGTGAGTTCCAGGACAGCCAGGACTATACAGAGAAACCCTGTCTCAAAACAACAACAACAACAAAAAGTCCTGTTTTAATGGGGCAAGATTAACTGGCCTGGCTGTTTAACAAAAATCAGTATTATTCAACCAGGTTCAAGTGTAGACTTCAAGTATGGCTTCAGCTTGAAGGAAGCTGGGAGTTATTGGTTTCCACTCTGTCTGCTAAGTCTCTAACCAACCCCACCGGACAATGTTCTTCCCAAACCACACAAAAAATGTAGGGCAGAAGCCAAGTTAATTTTGTATTATTTTTTTACTTGAAATAGCTTTGCTGAGTACAGCCCTCGCACTAGATCAAACCTAGATGTACCTGTCATGCCGACTTCTGTCTTACACAAAGTGCTGACCAGGTCAGGCCTTTCCCATCACTGCTTTCTAAGCACCCAGGAAAATTTCAAGACTGAATGACTGAATTCAGATGACCTAGTCTCTAAAAAAAATGGAGTTACTTTAGAAGAAAAACAAAATCATGTCCAAATTGATAATTCATGATTCAGACAGCCCACAATTTAATTGGCATTAACTACTCTGCTAAAGAGTTTTAAAATGTACTTAGGTAAGGCATTTTATTTCCATGAAATTGGATCTTTGCTCCAAAATTCAATCTCTTTCTGCGGACTTTGCCCTATTCAGATGATGTAACGGTGAGGTAGGCTCTTAACATTTCATTGCCAAGAATATAAGTGAAATTGATCAGATTATTTGCCAAATAATGTTTCTTCAGCGGGAGCAAGTCCTCCCCTAAGTGGGCTGTGAAAGCAAGGGACGGGAGAACAGACACTGAGAATCGCATTTTCCAGTGTTGATCTTGCAGGGCTCAGATCAGCCATGAAAAATTAGTGTGCATGAAAAGTGATTTGTTGTGTGGTTTATTAGTTTAGGGGACCTTTGTCTGGAAAGAATACGCAAAGGCTAAAGAGTCATATCCCTTTCGGGGTCAAAATAATGTGAAAATGAAAGCTACAAAATACAGAGATTAGAGAGTAATAAGCAGTTGTTAAGCCCTCTGTCCCAGGGCAGTTGAGAGAATCAGGTGAGGTGTATACTACTCGAAACTGCACTGGGCAGGCTCGAAGTATTGTGCAGATGCTGTTAGTGACAACAATAGGCCCAGGTCTGGAGCATGAGCCTTTTTTCCACTTAAGCCACAGGATGTCTTCTCTGCTCCAACAGACCCTTGAGACTAAAGTGAACTCCAGGCCTGATTCCTGCCAGGGCTATTTCATAGAACCCACAAATGCTTGGGTCTTCCCCTGGATGAGCTGACCTCAGACCTCAGCAAGCTTCCTGGGAGCTTTGCTGAGAAGTCCAAGTGGATGCTCCAGCAGGACCTTCCGACAGTGCAGTCCATGCTGGACTTAAGCCTCAGAGGCTGGAATAGAAGAGAAGATTCCAGGTGCCAGTTGAGGGGACTCGCCTTCTGAGATCAAGCCCAGCCAATTTCCAACAGCGTCTTCTGTTGGGTTGACTCCCATCCCTGGGGAAGTGGGGGAGGGGGGCAGTTCAAGGATCCAGCTTCTTCTAGAAGATCAGGGTTACATTGGTGGCTCAGTCCAGGATACAGCAGTGAAGTCAGACAGGGTACCCACATTCTGCCTACAAGGCTCCCCTACATTGTCTGCACAAAAGAAGCCCAGCTCAGCTGAGCCTCCTGGGAACACTACTGAGTGGCTCTTAAGTTATAATGGCACCCTAGCTGCCAGGGTACAGGACCTCAGGTAGTGCTGTCACCTATTTTTTCATAATCCTTCCCTTCTGTTCCAGAGAAGATGAACCAGTCCTTCACAGCCCAAGAGCCAACTTTAGGTGAGGGTCTTGCAGCTAGGCTACCATCCCTCCACCTGTCTTGTCCTCTGGTACCTTTGTGTGGCCATCCTGATCTGCAAGGTCCTTTGTCTTTCCTGGGGATGAACAGTGTGTTTACAATTTTTAAATTACACAGGAGATGTGTATTCTCTTGGAACATCCAAACAGAGCCTGGGAGACTGTCTGGCGGTAATGTGTTTGCTGCAAGCCGTGGCCACCCAAGATTAAACTCCAGGCCCTCATACAAAACCCATGCTCCCCTCTCGAGCACTGCCTCCAAGACAATCCTATCTCAGCCTCCTCAGTTACAAGTCGGTTCTTTTTAACCTGGTCCTGAGGTTGGAAAGCAGGGCATCCTGCTCACACGGCCGGCCCTTTGAGGACTGAACCATCTCAGCAGCTCCTTACCCCTTTCATACTTGTTAAGGTTACAAGATGTTTGTTAATATTCATTTGGTATTTTTATGTGTGAAAATTTAATTTTCTAATCAAAGTATAGAGAAAACATGTCTAGGGAGTGCTCAGTACAAATGAGCATCTTCATCACATTCTTCCCCACCAGGCTCTGAGACCAGTCTCTAAGGGAGATGAGTAAACACATTCTTCATTTTCTCTTTCTTTCTTTCTTTCTTTCTTTCTTTCTTTCTTTCTTTCTTTCTTTCTTTCTTTCTTTCTTCCTTTTTTTTCTTTTTTTTTTTTTTTTTGGTTTTTCGAGACAGGGTTTCTCTGTGTAGCCCTGGCTGTCCTGGAACCCACTCTGTAGACCAGGCTGGCCTCGAACTCAGAAATCCACCTGCCTCTGCCTCCCAAGTGCTAGGATTAAAGGCGTGCGCCACCACTGCCCGGCTTCATTTTCTTTCTTATGAGACTGTTTCATATTCCATCATTGTATGTGTCTGATGCGAGGGCTGGTGAATGGAGAACAGAGGAAAATGCTAGGTCCTTGGCTCATCCCTTGTTTAAGGCAGAGTTTCTTTATTAATCAGGTGTAATAGTAACTTTTAGTTGCCAGATGTGATTGTCATCACCAAGGCTTACTGCTTCTGTCTGCTAACCTAGGCCTAGTCCTGGAAGCTTCTAGCCTCTGTACAAAATCTTCTTCTTTTTTTTTTTTTCAAGCCTCTGAGACTTACTGCTGAATAAGCTCATCATTTCTAGCAGTTTCTGAATTCTGGCTAGCTGAATTCTGGTGCAATCAGCTATTCTGGCTCAAACTCCTCTCCCAGCTGACTGATTCAAACTGGCTTCTCTCAACTTCTGACTGAGTTGCTCTGCTTAGTCTCAACCTAACTCTGGCAATCTGTTCTAATCTTCTAGATCCCTCTCACTCTCTGGCTTGTTCTGTCTTCGACTGTGACTAGCTTGTTCTCTCTGCAACCTGTCTCTGTAAAACTGTTCCTATAAAAACTGCCTCTGAACTCCGTGAACTGAACTGCCATGAACTCCTCTCCACTCCCTCTCAACTCACTGACTCAGCTGAACTGACTGACTAGAAGTCAAGAGTCTCTGAGTGCTGGGATTAAAGGCATGTACTATCACATCTGGACATATGCTTTGCTTTACCTGAAACTTGCTCTATATCAGGCTGGCCTTGAACTCAGAGATCTGCTTACCTCATGGGATTAAAGATGTGTCTGTATTCCAGCCAGATCACATAGACCTAGAAGGTCTTTGGATTTGATCCCTTGCCAGAGCAGCCATCTTGCTGGATTAAAATTACTCCACAAACAGACCACCTGGCCTGCAAGCTTCTGGAATTCTACCTTTCCCACCTCCCATGCCTCTACAGAAGCACTGTCATTACAGATGCATGCCAGTGTGTCTGGATTCACATGAGTCCTGAGGATTTGAACTTGGGTCTTTAAATTTACACAATAAGGGTGTTACCCATTCAGCCTTCCAGCCATCTATATTTGTTTTGTTTTGTTTTTATTAAATTTGTTCATTCTCTGTGTGTGTTATATGCATTTGCATGACTGGTGTGTGGAGGTCAGAGGACAACTTATTTGGTACAATCAGATTTCTCTCTCTCCTTTCACCATGAAGAATCTAAGGATCAAACTCAGATCATCAGGCTTGGCTGAAAGCCCCTGAACCCACTAAGCCCTTCTATTTCACTATATAGCCCTTCCATTTCTTCAGTATTGGTTTCTCAGATACAAGGCTCATGGTTGGTAGGTCTCCCCCTCCTCCCCTCCTCCCCTCCTCCCCTCCTCCTCCTCCGTCATCACGTGCCACTAATTTCTAGTCTAAATGACTTCAGATCTGCTGTCACTCACCCGATCTTCCTGAACAGGTACTGCATTCATCTCAGGCTGTTTTAAGATTTTTTTCTCTTCGTTTTGGTTTAACCTTTAGCCCTTTAGCTGTGGTTACCTTTAGGATTCTGGGGCTTTTTTTTTTTTTTTTTTTTTTTTTTTTTTTGTCTCCCTCCAAGTTTGGGATCGTGACTGATACTATTTGAAGACTTTTGGGCCCCACACTCTGTCCCCATTAATGCTGATGATATGAAACTTAGATGTCTAGGTGTTCAAGTGAGTGTCTCTCACAGACCACTAAAGCTCTGAACTGCTGTCTGTCTATCTCTGGTTTTCACACTGAATATACACTGATATCTTTAAGTCCTCGGGTCCTAGGTACTGTTGTCTTTGGTTTAGTATTGAGTCTGTCTGATGAGGCTTTTGTTTCTGTTTTTGTTTGGTTTTCCTTAAGATTTATTTTTATTGCTGGGCGGTGGTGGCATACGCCTTTAATTCCAGCACTTGGGAGGCAGAGGCAGGCGGATTTCTGAGTTCGAGGCCAGCCTGGTCTACAGAGTGAGTTCCAGGACAGCCAGGGCTACACAGGGAAACCCTGTCTCGAAAAACCAAAAAAAAAAAAAAATTTATTTTTATGTGTCTGGGTGTTTTGCTTGCATGTATGTATCCGTACTGTGTGCATGCTTGGTGCCCAAGGAAGCCAGAAGAGGGTGCCAGATCCCATGAAACTAAAGTTATGGACACATGCAAACCATTGATGGGTACTGGGAATTGAGCCTGTGTTCTCTGCAAGAACAGCAAGGGTTGTAAAGCACGGAGCCATCTCCTCAGGTCCTGTCCATTGAGCCTTTTTGTTTATTTATTTATTTTTTTATTTTTTATTTTTATTTATTTATTTATTTTGTTTTGTTTTGTTTTTTCGAGACAGGGTTTTTCTGTGTAGTCCTGGCTGTCCTGGAACTCACTCTGTAGACCAGGCTGGCCTCGAACTCAGAAATCCACCTGCCTCTGCCTCCCAAGTGCTGGGATTACAGGCATTCTCCACTACCGCCCGAGCCTTTTTATTTAACTGTATTCTTCAGAAATTATAGTTCAATTTCTATATCTTACCACATCTATTTCTTTGCCAAGATAATTTTTTCATTGTTTCAAGGGAATCTGTTGACACATTCTTATTGTAAACCTTTGAATCTTTGTAAAATAATGTCTACAGGGTTCATTTCAGTATTTGCACCAGGTGATTTTTTTTTCCTCGTAAAATGTGTAATTTTCCTGAGTCTTGATATGACTAGTGGATTTTCATCTCTAATCTTAGACACTTTAGTACCTCTGCTAGGGGACCCTTGGGATTTAGATTACCTTTGGTGTTTGTTCTGTACCAACTCCCCTCCCCCCCAGTATTCACTTATGTGAATACCTGAATGAATTGTGCTTGCCTGTCCAGTCCCATGCTGACCTGTAGAATCATCCTCAACAGATGGTACTCCTCAAACAGTGATTTTTCCACTTCTCTAAATCCCTAATCCAGTCAACAATTAAAATGAACTAAGCTGGGCCTTGGGCAGGGTGGGGGTTGGGGGCATGGCGGCTGAAGGCGCAGCAGTAAAGATGGTGGGACTAATGCTGGGACTCTGAAACAGAACCACGGCCAGTACAGGACGAGCCATGAGCCCATGAGCCAGTTAGAACACCTGCCCTGTGAGGCTAGCCAGTTGTCCTGGCTCAGCCACCAGGCTGCTTGGTGGCTTTCCTAAAGTTTTAGCCGCAACACCATGCTGCTTTCCAACCTCCTAATCCTAATGCCTCTTAGAAAGCATGTTCTCCATGGAGACCCCTGAGGTTACCTTTCTCTCTGGATCGGCAGAGCAGTGGTGGTCCCTACTTAGAGAGAGACAGTTCCAGGCTGGCTCAATACCACTGTGAAGCAAGCCTTTGTGCCCAAATGAGTAGGAAACCACCAGGCCAGGACTACGAGTAGACACAGTATGGCTTTATCTCAGAAAGCTCTCTGGCTTAGGCCTTGGGCTCCACCCCTTGTCAGAAGCTTGGCTGCTGTCATTTTGTTTCATATTCTTCTCACGAGTTGTCCATTTGCATCAATAAACCTAGGCACCGGGCAGTATCTGTTCCCTTCTTGTTATTGTGCATGTTCTTTGTCATCAGTTGTCTTCTATGATGTATTCCATCTTGTTTCGTGGCTTCTTATGGGAGTCATTTTATGGTACATCTAAAACTCACTCTTAACATACAGACTATATTGTCATAGATGGGAACTGAGACCCCAAAAGGGAAAATGGCAAGCCTGAAGTGCAGTGACCCAGGTATTTGGACCACAGTGTTATCCCTACTTCTGCAGGGTTCAGCCTCCCATGCTTGCATGATTGTCAACATGTACCATGGAGCTCCCTACCTAGTAACAGGCTGGCCTTGAGCCCACAGATTCACCTTCCTCTGCCTCCTGAGTGTAGGGATTAAAGGTGTGTGCCACCATATCCAGCTATACAGAGTGATTAAGCACTTCCAAAGTTCTACAGTTTCCTAGAGAAAATGGTTGCAGCCTTCTTCATAGGCTTTCTTGGCTAGGAAGTCACTGAAAAAGTTGTAACTGCTCCAGCTCACCAACCAATGCTACCTGCTCTCTGTAGGCCCTGTTTTATGGATCACCACCTTTTCATCCTGGTTTAGATGGACTGACCACAATCACATTAAACATCATCTTCTCATTCTGTTTCAGGGCCCTGAGCAGGCCCAGATACTTGTCTTTATGTCCTACATCAGAAGGCCTATCTGACAATCCCTCCAGGAGCAAGCCTCCTGCCTGGTATAAGTACAATGTCTTGCAGTCACAGCAGAAAGGACCCTGGAACTTTTACTTCCTGGTTAGTGCCATCCAGAGCCCACCTGTGCTCTGCAAGTATGAAGACCCACAAATAGAAATAAATCATGCATGGTTATGAATAAACACACATCACACTGTAATCTGCCTTTGGTCCATCAGAGAGGCTGAGGGTCCACTGAGCCTTATGTCTGTGAAGTAGGCACCAACATTTCACCCCAGGATGGGGGCAGAGCCATGAACAAGCAAAAGGAGGAACAAACTTCCCCCAAACAGCATGGTGTGTTTGTGTGTGTGTTTGTGTGTGTGTTTATGTGTGTGTGTGTTTGTGTGTGTGTGTGTGTGTGTGTGTGTGTGAAGGATAAATAGACATCCACATGCTACAGCAAGGCCTGCAGAGGAATGAAAGGCCAGACAGAGCACAAACCTTTTCACTCAGTGCTTCATGGCATGTCATAACCGCATTTCACTCCTTCTTCCAGTGGGTGATGTGGCCACAGCTTGCCAGCCACGAATGTAAAGACAACTAGAAGTGGCTGTCTGTGGTCAAACAGCTCCCTGTGAGTCTTGTGCTATAGATGTGCCAATTCAAGCCTCAGTGTTCATGGTGGTGCTGTCAGCCATGAACCAGAGCAGGCACCTTCTTGGACTAGTTCCTATATCAATAACCCTTCAAAGTGTCCCTTCCTCTATCTTCATTTTCCAGGCTACACTGAAGACTAACGTGGCCATGGCCACAAACATTTCTGTCCATCATTTTAAGCCTGAGTTCCATGATCTTCAACTGAGCATGCTCAGGAGTATGCCGGCCTTCTCCACTGAGCATGCTCAGGAATGGACCTACCCATCTATGAATATATAGATGCTCCCTGAATAAAACCCCCATGCTTCCTTTGTTCAAGGAGGACATTGCCTTCGGAATGAGACCGTGTTCTCTTAACCTGCTGCAGGTATTACCCAGTCTTGTCTCCATCTCCCATTGCTGCTCGTTTTGGCTTTGTACTCTCCAACACGACAACCCTTGAAGCTTGCCTCCGGTGTCTTCTGAACACAGCAAGCACAAACGATGCTGTCCTGATTACCAGCAAGTAATCTCAAATGGAGGACCTAACCTGGCTATGATTCCTTCCGGCCCAAGAAAGCCCTTCAGGTGAAGTAAGAAGAGATCATCCACTCAGATGAGGAAAGAGGAAGAGTAATCTAAACCAACGGATAATCAGGTGCAAAGTTTCCCAGTCCCTGTGTCCAAGGCCTATAACCTCTGCAGAGAATAACACCATTTTGGCTCGAGTTCTGGGATTAATGAGGCAGTACAGTGCCTGGCTCCTTTCCTTGTGACATGTCCAGGTAGGGAGCAGCAGGGTCTACTCAGCAGACTTTGTTTGCAGAGATGAGCTAGGCTTGGCTGCTTTGCTGCTCTGAGAACACACAGGCTAAAACAGCTCCTCACCAGCACGCCTGGTCCTAGGCACTCTGCCCTCCATCAGTCACCCCCACCTTTCTCACACTTCTGCTAGGAGAGCCTCCACACAGAACACGTGGTTCCAGAATCCAGGAGTTTTAGTCAGGGTTTCTATGGCTGCAACTAGACACCATGACCAATAAGCAAGGGGAGGAAAGGGTTTGTCTGGCTGGCTTGTATGTCCTTATTCCTGTTCATCACCAAAGAAAGTCAGGACAGGAACTCACACAGGGAAGCATCCTAGAGGTAAGAGCTGACAGAAAGGCCATGGAGGAATGCTGCTTACTGGTTTGCTCCCCATGCCTTTCTTATAAGATCCAAGACCACCAGAGCCAAGGGATGGAACCACCCACAATGGGCTGGGCCCTTCCTGGTCAATTTTAATTAATTTTCTTAATTTCTAATTAAGAAAATGCCTTATAGCCAGATCTGTTTGTTTGTTTGTTTTTCTAGACAGGGTTTCTCTGTATAGCCCTGGCTGTCCTGGAACTCACTCTGTAGACCAGGGTGGCCTCAAACTCAGAAATCTGCCTGCCTCTGCCTCCTGGGATTACAGGCATGCGCCACCACTGCCCAGCCTTATGGCCAGATCTTATGGAAGCATTTTTTCCCCATTAAGATTTCCTCCTCCTAGATAACTCTTAACTTGTGTGTCGAGCTGACACAAGACTAGTCAGCACATAAGGAAAGAGAAAAGAATGGCTCCTGAGAGCTTTAGACTTCACCTCTGATCCCTAAGGTCCCAGCCTCTAGCCACAAAAGGCGTTACAGCTGTATCCAAAAGCCTGGCTATGAAGATTCCCTGACCAAAGATTCTTTGTGTCCAAGAGCAACTACTTAGCATCTCAATCCAGAGTGTGTTCCCTGTAAGGTTGATGTCTGCAGGCTGCTGTGAGGCTGTGTCGAGTGCCTGGTACATAGTATCTCCTAGTGATTGACCCCTCTCCCCTCTGAAAACTCGAGAGACAGTTTAGATGCAGTACGTGAGCAGGTTGGCTTTGTTAGCGTGCCACCCACGTCTCTTGATAAGAGTCCAAAGGAACTAGCAATGTCTCTGGAGTAGCGTGAACGTGGCCCTCCACAGGGAAGCCAGCCAGGCTCTTGGTCGGCACCTCTGTGCATCCCAAAGACTCAATGTCTCTCCGGCAGCCGTGCTTACTTAGGTCTACTTATTTGCATCTCCCTTCAGACTCCCTGACAATTCATCATCCTTCCCCACACGCTGACTTTACAAACCAAAGGACTGGCTCAGTAGTCACCTGCTCACCCAAACCTGCTCTGACCCCACGAGCAAGCTGCTTGGTGTCTCTGGTCCTGTTTCCCATAGGGGGCTGTCTGGGACTTACCAGGTGCTCTTGGTTCTGGAGCATGATGTGGTGCAGTGGTAGACCTGTGACAGCAGGAACGTTTTGCCATGCCAATAGGAGATGACTTGGACACTCCCTTCAATATGAAGTGGTGCTCCACAATGGTCTGGGGATGGACTGTCAGAGTGAGACACGCTATCTCCATTACAACAGATACCAGGAACTCTCCGAGGTCTCTCAAGCATCCTTTGATTTTCAGCAAGGACACCTGGGTAATCACACCTGGGGGGTTTGGGAGGCTTGCTCCAGCTGCTTTACATTTCTCTAAAATCAGACCATCATCAGGCCTCAGAGAGTTGTCTTCTACCACAGGCCATATTTAACGGATTCAGTGTCTCTCTCAGCAGCTTAAGCAGAGATTAGTCCCCTCCATTCAGTACAAGGTGCAACCACTGCTAATTCCGGGGAGCTGCTCTCAGCCTGGAAAGTGCCCAGGAGAACTCTACAAACACCTCACTCAGCACTATCCATCAGACTCCACTGCTGACAGCTGCAGCCTCCTGGCCGTCATGGCTTCCTGCTATGCTTGTCCCTAATGTGGACGCCACATACAAGAAGCAACTTAAGGAAGGATTGATTTGGGCCTCAGCTTTTGGAGGATGGAGAAGGCCTGGTAGTGGGCTCAGCAGGACTCAGAGAAACTGGTTTAACTCTACTGACAATTTCCTGGGCCTCACAGGGACCAAACACCTCCAGCCAGGCCCCACATTCAAGGGCTCCCCAACTTCTCAAAACTGTGCAGTCTAAGCAGACTGAAGAGTTAGGGTTCTACTGCTGTGGTTAAACACCTTGATCCAAAGCAAAAGCAACAGTCCATTTCAGAAAGAAGTCAGGGCAGGAACCTGGAAGTAGAACCTGAAGCAAAGGCTGTGGAGGAATGTGGCTTAGGGCTTGCCAGCCTGCTTTCTTATACATCTAGGACCACCAGCCCAGGGATGGCTCCACCTACAATGGCCTGGGCCTTCCCCCATCAGTCACTAATTAAGAAATAACCTACAGGCTCGTCTACAGCTTGACATTATGAAGGCTTTTTTTGTTTGTTTGTTTTTTTAAATGGAGGTTCCCTACTCTCAGATGGCTGTAGCTTGTGTCAAGCAGACATGAAAGCTACAAGTGGATGTCCCATCCAGCACAGGGACCAAAGGTTCATGAGATAATGCAGAGCATTTCATATTCACTCCATGACAAAGACCTTTTCTGCTTTATAATAATGAATCGTAACAACAAACAGTCATAGCAATGACGGTGATAGTTGGAACACTTTGTGCTTCTGTGGGTTATAGACACTGTCATTTACTAGATAGGAAGTGTACAGGGGGTGCTTCAATGGTCTTATGACTTGGACCCCAAGATTCTGTAACATCTGGCTTTTACAGACCTCATCTCAACACTCAAGAGTATTCAAACCTTCACTTTAAACTGTGATGGCTTGAAAGGATCAGAGCCTCTGATCCTATGGGTGCCTAACAAAATGTTGTTTCCAAGATGTCCCTGAGCATGTGGTGAACACATGGGCCTCAGAGGGAGACAACTGCATCACAATTTCTCCTGAGACCCTCATCAGAAACCTGGGTCTCCAAAGACAGTGTTGATGTACTAAAAATGAACAATAAGCTGACCAACTCAGCTCCCACCCAGGTCCAGATCCAGGGCTCTGAGTTGGTCCACCCCAACGTCTACCCCATCTATAAACTACAGGAGAGAGTGAAGAAATGAGCCCTACAGATCTAAAGCTGTAGGATCTCCATGACAGGGCAACAACAGGATATCTGAGAGGAGTCCTCTTGAGGATCCAGCATTGATGGTAGCAGAAGCCAGAGAAACTCATTGCAACTCATTTGTAACTAAAGCTGTTTGGGCAAAAGGGTATACTGTGTGACATGCCATGATATCACAGCTTTCATGGCGAGATAGCTTTTTGTTGTTTTTATTTTATTTTTGTTTCTTTTGTGGGGGTAGTTGCAAGGGTGAAGGAAAGATATGAAGGAATGAGTCGATTGGGGTGCATGATGTAATTTTCTTGAATCACTAAAAAGTTAAAAAATGGGGCGAGGTGTGGAGAACCTATGATTCCAGAGTTCTACCCACATGAGAGGTGTCCTTCCTACGGACATTGGATTAGAGCCCTTTCTTTCTTTCTTTTTTTTTTTGTTTTTGTTTTTTGTTTGTTTGTTTGTTTTTGTTTTGTTTTTTGGTTTTTCCGAGACAGGGTTTCTCTGTGTAGCCCTGGCTGTCCTGGAACTCTGTAGACAAGGTTGGCCTCAAACTCAGAAATCCGCCTGCCTCTGCTTCCCAAGTGCTGGGAATAAAGGTGTGCGCCACCACTGCCCAGCTAAAAAGGGACTAGTTTTTTTGTTTATTTTTAGACAGGGTATCATTATGTAGCCCTGGCTGGACTTGAACTCACAGAGATCTAATAGAGCCCTTTCTTGTTCTCCAACAAAATGCCATTTGAGTCATTAATAAACCACAGAAACTTACTTCTTGTCCTAAGGGGACTTGGCCAGTTAAGACTAATGTACCAAGAGCTGCGGGGTGGAAAGAAGGCTGCTGTCGCTAATGTGCATTCTGTTGCCTTCACATGCCCAAGGGGAAGGACTGAAGCCAGTTCTCAGAGCTCCTCTCTAAGCTCTTCCATCATGATTGTGAACTCCAGGGCCTTGTCACCTAGATGCCCCATGTCTTTATTCTGCTGTGTTGAGGTTGAAGTTTCAACAGGGATCTAGGGAGACACATGCTCACACCTGATAACACAGCTGGCTCCCCGTAGATATGGGAGTCTCATGCTCAGCTGGACAGCAGGCGGGAACTCCAAGCAGAAGGTGTGAAAGGAGAGGGCAGGGCAAGCATCAGTGTAAGCACTCTTCACAGGTGGGTACAGACAGGGATCAGCAGTTCATACCAGCTTGAGATTAGACTATGGCTTCCCTTCAGAATCCTGTTGCTATCGTTCTTGAGATGTTAGTAATCCTGAAAAGGCAGTCGCAACTTTTACAGAACCTGAAATGCTTGATACATGACCTATCTACCTACCTTCCATCACTGAAGTTTTAAAAACCGTCTGAAGGCACCTTCAGATACTCTTACCATTTCATAGCCATGAAACTGCAAAGGAAACTCTGCTCCTGGTGGCAGGGTTGCGTGGGGAGCAGCCCTGCCTGGGTACATGTGTAGAACGGATGAAGTCCTGAGTGAAGGTGTATGGTTGATGTGGGCATGGCCGTGTCAGGGGTGCAATGCCTTAGACCCCTGGGAGTGGCAAAGCCTGCCCTGTATGGGTGAAGCTCAGAAGGACAGCAAAGCGCTAATGTTGACAGTGTTTGCAAGCATGAGATTGTCTACCTACTGTGTGCAGGTACCTCTTCTCAGAAAACTGCCCTGGGGCTGCTTCCTTACAGAGAACTACTAAGATGAGCTAATTCCTCTAGTGCAGTACATAAGGTCCCATTGTCATGTAGGAGGGACTACTCTATCAGAGTGAGTACTGCCAACCTGATCCCAGCTTAAATGTCTGTCTGTCATTCCGTTTTAGCTTCTAGTCAGATCAAGTCTCAGCTGTGTGGAACATGGCACCAGTGAATGACCCACTCACCATGACCAGAATTTTCTATATTCTCAGCCTAAAGTCATAGCAACAGGGCCATGATGGTACAGTTCAATGGAAGAGTGCTTGCCAGATAGGTATGAGGCCCTCAATCAGTGTTCGCAACCTTCCTAATGCTGTGACCCTGTAATACTCCTCATGTTCTGGTGACCCCAACCATAAAAGCTATTTTCTTTTCTTTTTTTTTCTTTTCTTTTTTTGTTTTTGTTTTTCGAGACAGAGTTTCTCTGTATAGCCCTGGCTGTCCTGGAACTCACTCTGTAGACCAGGCTGGCCTCGAACTTAGAAATCTGCCTGCCTCTGCCTCCCAAGTGCTGTGATTTAACGGCGTGTGCCACCACCACCCGGCAAAAACTATTCTCCTCCATACTGTAATTTTGCTACTGTTGTAAATGTCTGATATGCCCTTGGGAAAAGGGGCATTTGACACCCCCAAAGAGGTTGCACAATCCACAGGTTGAGAGCCATTTTCTAGGTCCAAAAAAAGAAGCTGGGCAGTGGTTGGGCACGCCTTTAATCCCAGCACTTGGGAGGCAGAGGCAGGTGGATTTCTGAGTTCAAGGCCAGCCTGGTCTACAGAGTTGAATTCCAGGACAGCCAGGGCTACACAGGGAAACCCTGCCTCAAAAAACCTAAAAGAAATGCGAACAGTCTAAATGTTAGAATCGAAGATACAAAATCCAGCAAGCCTTTCCTGCCAAAGACAATGAAAACGAATCAAACAATTACAGAAGAGACTGAGTTTATTGAACGTGTATTTACTAAGCCCTTGCTTGCTATATGCCAGGCATTAGGTTAGGTGCTGGGAATATGTTGCATGGATCAAAAATGTACAAAATCCCTGTCTTTATTGTACTTAACACTCTAGACGTCATAGGCTACAAGACAACAAACATAATAAATAAGGAAATGACAATTGTAAGTTAGAAGGTGGGAAATACTAAATAAAACAAAACAGAGCCACGGGTGGGTGGGGTTGAGGGGTAAAGAATGACAGTTCTTCCTGGACACTTTCCAAAACGATTAAAGGAAAAGTATCGACTTCTTTCTTGGAAAGTCTGTGTGCCTGAACACGATGAAGTCAAACACTTCCAGGTCTGTGCTGCTTGTGGGATTCTAGCAGGGAAATTGAAGAGGTTTAAAAGATGGTGAAGAAGCAGCAAAAACTAACATGGCTAACTTTCGTAAAATAGGTGTTTCCTACAGAGTTCTGGAGGCAGCGGCATCTGTGTCCTGCAGCGGGAGACCCTCCCACAATTCTAGGAAATTCCACAGCTCTGGCCGCACTGCCAGCCAGTTGCTGTCAAGGGTCAAGATGGCTAAAATGAAGCTGGCAATGCAGACAATGTGGAAGGACTCCAATAGCTCTGAGGTCTTTTTATTTCCATCTCTTTTAAGAGTACAGCACGTTGTTCTTCGTTGTGAACGGTGAACACGGATGAAAGGGGGCTGTCTGCACTTCCCACCCCATCCTCCCCCCCCCCAAATGTTCACCGCTCACCCTCACCACTATACCCGCAGGCTTTGCTCTTCCCCATAGAGTTAGCAAAAGCTAGTGCTAAATTACCAGAGAGCTCTCTGTCCCTTGATTTAACATCAAATTTCAATATCAGAAAAAAAAAAACAACCCAAACTACCTGGCAAGTTTTATTCTCTGGATAATTAGGTTTCCCAAATAAGATGTAAACGTAGAGCATAAATACTGGGGGTCATCTTCGACAAGAGAGTCATTGATTTAGCAATGACCTTCAGAAAGAACAGGCTGTGGGACCAGGAAAAAGGAGCATTCACCGTGGGACATTTACAAATATCAACCGCAGCCCTTACCAGAGGTGATAATGTCATTAGGTCATTGTAACTGTCCAGTCTAGGGTTAACGACATCTGGAAGTTGTTCAGCTATTTCTCTTTCTCGCTGTTAGGGTTTCAAGGGTGCTTCTTCCTGGTGTCTGTCACCAATTTATTTCTTTGTAAACCTCCTCCTTTCAAATCAGGATGTATACATAAAGTGCAAATAAGAGGCAAATTCTGGGCACAACAGCCGCCATATTCCCAAATCTGTTACACCGCTGGCCAGCTAGAATGTCTGCAGGTATTTCTGGAGTCAGCAAATGAGTTCATTTGGCAAAGAGAGTGTCTGAAGGTCAACGCAGTCCCGGCAAGAAAACAGGAAGTACCACAAACAAGGCAGGGAGCTGAACGGTGCAGGCAGTAATGGGGTTGTACAGACTCTTTGGATCTTGACACTTAATACTTCAAGAACTATCAGTAAATGAATGCAGCCAGCGGATTGCACCACGGTCAGTCTGTAGCAAGAGCAGATTCAGTCTTTCCTGGGTTGGAAACAGGAAAAACAAAAGTTAGGGAGTCAACTTTGATGAATTATGTCAGTCAACAAGTCTCTCTCTCTCTCTCTCTCTCTCTCTCTCTCTCTCTCTCTCTCTCTCACACACACACACACACACACACACACACACAGTAAGCAACATCCCATTTCATAGAGCTAATTGACCTTCCCATCAGAACTTTGCACAGCTGTCTTTCTTGGCATTTGATAGGTACAGAGGTCAAATAGGTCATGAGTTAGGTAAAGTTATGTCAATTTCTTTATATAAACACACACTTTAGTTATTTGGCAGTGGAAAGGATGGTACCCAGGACACGTCACACGTTAACAAAGCACTCCAACTCTGAGCTACATCTCCAGGCCTCTCTGTAAGACTTCTTAGGAAATCAATTCAATATACTAATGTTCAGTTACTCGAAAGAAGGTTACAGGACACAGCATTTCCTGCATTCAGAGGGACAGAAATTCATCTTTTCATGAACCAAGTTGCTAGGATTAACTGCTTTCGTACAACTTTTTTGGGAGGCAGGATATTATAGAGGTCAGGTTGTCCTCAAATTCATGATCCTCATGCCCCAGCCTAGCGTGTTGTTCTGCCATGCTTAGCTTAGTACAACCCGTATTGAGAAGGATGACTTATAAATACTGGCTACAGATGACAGGAAAGATGTCAAATCATCTTGTTTGATAGTGTGAGAGCCCTGCTTCTATACTGAGCCACAATCCCATACCAATTTAAATTAACCATTGGAGCAAGACCTGTTACATTCTCTATATAAATGCCAGATTCGGGAATGAATTTTTTATATTGCACATGACTGATTAACATTCACAATAAAAAGTTAATTATTTCTATCTATTACAAACACTTGGATCACAAAATCAATGGGCATCCCAAGGGGGACTGTCCCCTGCATTTCCTTCTGATTCTTTTAAGAGCATGTAGGCCAAGGTTTTAGATAGCATTATGTATGAAGCTAAGTCACAACTGAGATTAGACAGTGTTACTACAAAAGATGTAAAACTAAAGTCGTAGAAAACGGCCAGACACTTACTAGTTAGATTCCTGAATTTCTTTTTGGCTTCTGCCCTTTCTTCAGCATCAAAGTACCAGACAGTCATAGCGTACCTGTGGAAGAAGCACGTGCTGTCAGAGACCATCAAAAGCTTCAGACTCGCTCTGTGACGCTCACAGTAAAATCATTTGTAAAACCACCACTGTGTTAATTTACAAGTATCTCCTTGGGTTCAATTTGATATAAATGTCATATAAAACGGGTGTTTCAGGGACTGCCAGGTCCTGTTCTGAGCGCTGGGAACTCAACGGATGCTATGCCTAGAAGCGTCTCTTTAGAGCTTGGCCTCCAGCGGCTGACTGGATGGGGAAGTGTAATCTGCACAGGAAGGACTGGAAGAGACTTGCCCTGCTAAGGATGGAGGCTCGAGACGGTGGGAAGGGAACAGAGAAAGGGAGGTAACATTCGGGGGAAGCTTTCACGTGTAGCTTTGTTCAGTCACAGGACCTGTCTAACTCTCAGCCTGCTTTTTCCAGTTTTAGGCACTGATGCAAAGCCTCAGTTCAATACTGATACCTTTGGGGTTTCTACTGCTTCTGTTACTTGCTTTACCTTATCCATGGGATACACTGTAACTGGAGTTATCTCATGCTTGGATTTTTAAACCTTTTACTTTTATAATTATTATTAGGCACAGTACTGCCCATGGCACCCCATCCGACCCCCCACTCCACCCCCAAGGGTTTCCAATCACTTTTGCTAACGTTTGGGCTGGGAAGTAATTAGAGAATCCTGCTACAAAACAGGGTCCTATTATTGAACCCAAAAAACAAGCCACAGGTAGACTTAAGCGGCAAGGACTAGTGGCCTGTTTATGCAGGCCAAGTCACAGTATGACCGAATCTGTAACTCTGGAGCTCAGATCAAGTTGTCTGCAGGGCTGTGCAGAAGGCTAAACCTGATAATGCTTAACATCATCCTTCCCCAGCTTTTCCCACCTCAACATCCTTCCCAGTGCAAGCCCGACTCCACATGACTCTACTCTCTGCCTGGCCCACTGTATGGGAAGAGAAGGGAGAATTCAAGGCAGAAGAGGAGATAAATACTTTTATCTGCTTTCTAAATGGAAATTAGACAATTCTAAGACGTTCAGTGACTTTAAAACTCTGCTTATCCATGTGCCGAGGGAGGGAGGGAGGGAGGGAGGGGAAAGAAAGAAAAGAAAACAAGAAAAAAGGTTTTAAGAACATTGAATTGGCCAGGCGGTGGTGGCGCACGCCTTTAATCCCAGCACTTGGGAGGCAGAGGCAGGCGGATTTCTGAGTTCAAGGCCAGCCTGGTCTACAGAGTGAGTTCCAGGACAGCCAGGGCTACACAGAGAAACTCTGTCTCGAAAAACCAAAAAAAAAAAAAAAAGAACAATGAATTGTAGGTCTGTTGATAGAATGCTTGTATTGTGTGCATAAAGCCCTAGCTTCAGGAAAAAAAAAAACTATATATACACAATGGCACATGTCTATGATCTCAGCACTCAGGAGTTGGAAGCAGGAGGATCAGAAACTCAAGATCATTCTCTGTTCTATTGTGAGTGAGTTCCAGGCCAGCCCAACAAGAGACTTGTCTCAAGGATGGATGGATGGAGGAAGCGAAACTCTAACATCCAATTGTTATGGCATGGAGAAGGCTAGCCCGGACAAACTTTAAGCTACAGAAAGAGTTGAAAAGGAAGTGAATTCAAGACAAATTACTCTTTCCTTTCCCAAGGTTCTTTCTTTGCTTGAATTGATTGTAAATTCACTCAAAGAAGCAGAACTTCTGACACACGGTAACCAGGGTTAGCTCAACCTTAGCTCTGGTTCCCTGATGCTTTTGAGACGAGGTCTCACTTAGCTCACGTTTCCTTGACCTCTCAATCCTCCAGCTGGAACCCCCAAGTGCTGGTGTTACAGGAGTGTACGGCAAAGCCCAGGCAACTCTGACGTTTTCTTTTTTCTTTTCTTTTCTTTTCTTTTTTTTTTTTTTGGTTTTTCGAGACAGGGTTTCTCTGTGTAGCCCTGGCTGTCCTGGAACTCACTCTGTCGACCAGGCTGGCCTCAAACTCAGAAATCCGCCTGCCTCTGCCTCCCAAGTGCTGGGATTAAAGGCGTGTGCCACCACCGCCCGGCTGATGTTTTCTTAATGGTCAAGAAGGAAGGGACAGAAGGATAGGGGGAAGCATTCTGAGGAACTGAGACTTCAGTATGCACAACTCACAGAACAGGAAGTTGATGGTTACTTTAAACTGAAGTTAGACTTGTATGCTGATGAATCCTAAAGGGGCCTCTTCAACTTTTATCACTTCAATTGGGTTCACCTATCAGTTTTGGGGCGCACCCAGCACTTCCTTATACAGGACATTCGTTTTCAGGGATCTGGGGTTCATAGACACCCTGGAAAAGGAACTGTGGCCCCAGCTCTTACCTGGTGGCATAGGAGGGCTGAACTTCATGTGGATTCCTGCGGTCTGACCAGAAGAACAGGAGTCTGTCAAAAATGGGCTCCACATCTGCTACAAATGATTTTCCTTCTGGAAATATCCGCAGGACCCCTCCGTGTAACTGAAGACCGAGAAGGTGATTAGTTACTTCCTGGTCTTATATGAGGTTTATCAGCAATGGTGCGTTAGCTCCATCCCGGAGAAACACCACCTGTACCTCAACTTTAAGTATGTTTCATCCTGTAAATATTTACTCCCCATCGTACTTTGGAATCAAACTTATATCAGACTTAGCTAGAGATAGCTGTATTCAACTTCAGCTCAGCATCTTCCCATTCCCACAACCATGAAGGCCACAGACACAAAACAGAGGACAGGCAGAGAGCACCACACAAAACTGTCTATGTGAGACTGCTTCAACCCGCCAAAAGCAAGCAGACAAATTGTGAGCAATTTGATGGCACTAGCCATCAGATATGAAGTCAAAGCACACCTCCCATACAGTTACCCCTGCAATAACAATTTATAGCCACCCTCTGAACTCTCCAAATGCCCTCTGACCCCGCTGACTGGGCACTTCCGTCACCTCTCATACCACACTACCCACATCTTTTTGGACATCTATCACTGTCTTCACTTGCCTTTTCTTTTTCACACGTATAATCTACTTGTCCTACTGAAACAACTATCTTCTGGGTAGAAATCAGGCTTCACATGTAAGTGTGTTACACAACAGTCTCACACCGGGGGAAACTCAAACCTTTGTTAATCTCATTCCTCCTTGTTTATGACTGTCGCTCCAATAACTCTGCTCTCAATGATTTAATCAAATGATTTTTAAAAAATCATTTGAATCCGTAGCATCTCAAAGGATACTTTTAAGCACTAAAGGAACTATTCTAGTCTTACTACCAAGTAGAGAAGAGAGAACCAGTATCACATTCTAACAGCCAGAGTCTACACTGATGAACAGCAGACGGAGATGCAGAAGGTTCAAAAGCTAACTGAGCTGGTAAAGTTCTTCAACCTCACAGACGCCTAAATCATTCTTAACGTTCAGAGACCTTTACATAAACTCCACATCTCTACCGTCTACCATACCAAAATAAGCCACGCAAACCTCTGCCACTCACAGGCTACAACAAATGCCACCCCCATGGGACATATCATCCTGAGATACAGGATTATGTGGGACATCTCTCTCAGGGACAGTTTTGATATCCCACCGCTCTGTTTTTGTGGAATTCTCTCAGGGTTGCTGCTGGGAGGGGAGGGAGCCGAGGATCTCATCTACTGTGCATCTCAACGTTCAATCACCTCCCTTCACTAACCGCTGACCACAATCACCCTACCCCCACCACCACACTAACTCTAGAGCCACTGTTCTGAATCTTATCAACTTTGGCATTAATTCCATGAACAGCAGGAGGCACAGGGGGTGGCAGGGGGACCTAAAACAGCGGAGACCACTATTAGAAAGTATAACTCTCCTAAAGTTACCAGAGGTTTCACCTCGTTGGCAACAGCATGCTCCTTTGATCTGAACTTTCAGTACACCCCTACTTGCACCTTCTAGAGCACACAACTCTCCAAGCTCCTCCCCCAACTCCTCCCCCAACCCTCACCCCACACACACTATCTCACAGTACCTTGGCGTCCCAATTCTTATTCAGGTAGTAGATACAGGTGATACAGCGGCCATCACCATTGGGGTTGTCCACATGGCGAACATAACCTGTTCCATTTCCTGGATAGCAAGCCACCATTGCCTGTGGAGACATCCCAAAGATACTGTTTTTTTAAAAAAAAAAGCTTAATTTCCTCCTACAGCAGACATATACAATACATAAATTTGGATTATGATCAAAGCATAAATTTAACATGAGGTCGTCTTCGGTAAGGAAGCTTACTTAACAGGCAGGCCCTACCTTAGGACTTGGTGCAGGGTAAGCAATCCAGCAATATTCCCACATTCTAGAACCTTGAAAACTTCCTAAAGAAACCCATCTACACCCTCGACAAGATGCTTGCCTCTCTTTCATATTTCTTTTTGGCAAAGCAGGTTCCAGGTTCCCATCCGAGCCCCACAAGATCAGAATCCAGAGATATGAGAGGCAGGTACAGTGGGCACGCAGATGTAAATGTCTGTACTGGGAAGCTGAGGCAGCAAGCATGAGGCCAGCCTGGCCTACATAGGGAGAGCCTCTCTAAAAATGAAGGAAGGGAGAAAGTGCAGAGAGGGAAAGACAAAAGAATCTTTGGTGTGGCGCTTAGGGACTGTGCTTGGTTAGCAGTGCCCTGGAGTTGTGGAATCAATGCTTGTTTTCTTACAAAAACATATGTTCAATTCGAAAGGGAGCAAAAGTCAGACTTACTCAATAAAAGGCTTAGGATCACAAGAAGAGAGAAGAGTCAGTGGGAAGCCAGACCTTAACGCTTAACGAGTCAGCACAGACAATATAGGGAGATCTCTTTGAAGGGGAAAAAAACTACATATATGGTACCAATGAACTTGTAGATGGTTCTTGGTTGAAACCAGATCCCATGTTACCCAGATGAACAAGCTTTCCTTCCTCTGCTTGAAAGCATACTTTCAGACATACTTAGGGGGTCTGGGTTGTAATATTCCATGATAAATAGCAAGGTTACTTCATGAGTAAATGGACTAGTCCAGAACGGCCCCAAACTAAGCCACTGGCAGTTGAGTGAGCTGACTCCCGGTAGAGCCTGCAAACAGAGCTGGGCCTCACATACACTGCGTGCTACAAGTTGAGTCGTGGCCTGACTTTGCAATGAACTTGAAGTTTAAATCAGAGGACATCTGTACTCCACATTCCTCACAGCTAGCAATCCCTCAGCCTGCCTCGGAAGCAAGAGCCACCGTGCGGTCACATGTAGCCTGAAGGTGCTCTGTTAGCCTGAACGTCTCCCCGAAAGTCGGATTTTGAGGTGACTGTCATAAGGATTTGACAAATTATGGTATTACCAAATAGATGGTAGCTTGGAAAAAAAAGGTGACTGCTGGCGTGTCTGGAGAGGAAGAGACAAATGAAGTTGTTGCCTAGAGCACTGGTAGGGAATTAAGCAGTGGTCAGAAGTGTAAGGGCCAACACTGAAAGTCACTTAGCACAATTACTCCATGATTTCCCCACCATCCCAGTCTCCCCATTACTGGGGGTGGGGGAAAGGACCTAAAACTTAAAAAAAAAAAAAAAAGCCTGCTGCCAGTCAGTGCTTTAGCTTTATATTCTAAAACAGCTCTGCTCCCAGAAAAGGTCAGTGGTCTGGATGCCTGCCATCTACCTCATCTGCAGCCTACTGTAATCCCAGGCTCCTTCCTGTGAGGAGGAGGTTGGGCTACATGGTTTATATCAGTTGCCGATTTGACAGGATGTAGGATCACCTTGGAGACAGATCTCTGGGCATGTCTGTGATGGATTTCGTAGATTGCGTTAATTGAGATGAGGAGACCTGTCCTAACTAAAAAAGGGGGAAACTGAGCCAGCCACCAGCATCCTTCTCCCTCTGCTTCCCGACTGTGGCATCACCGTAATCAGCTGCTCTGAGCTGCGCCATGACTTCCTGCCACGATGCACTGTGCCCTGGGACTTGAGCCAAAACAAATCCTTCCTTCCTCCAGTTGCTTTTGTCGGGTGTTTTGTTACAGCAACGAGACAAGTAATTAGCACAGTCCTCCAACGTCCAGAGAGAGAGAGAAGACTTGGTCTAAGCTCAGCGTGCTGGGAAGAGAGCAGGGTCTCATAGGACATTAAGAAGCACGAGCAGGCTTTAGAACTCAGCTGGAATTAAAATAAGGCAGGAAATACAGACAGTTCCCACAAACATGCCCTCCACTAACTGCTGCAGGTATAGAAGAGAGAATGTGCCCGGCACAGTTCCTGGTGGACTTACCACTAAGCCACCCCTCTTATTGTGAGCATACGCGTCGTGAAGGGAAGGAGGAAATCATTTTTCTGGCCAGAGTGCAAGTCACCCTCTCTCTGATTCCAGAAGCCACGTGCATCACGTTTAAACAATGGGAGGAAACCAAGGGAAGCTCAAAGGTCCCGCCGCAACCTTGCTGACCAATTGTACCACTGAGGTTTCTGGCTGAGTGCCTTAGGAGATGGGGTTTTGGCTCAGACCCATTCCCAACTGTCTGCTGGTCCATGCCAGGATCTCAAACTGTGAAGCTAAGGATGCACTGATAGGCAAACCTCAGTGACAAGTCATCAAGCCTGTGCCAATTTGTGCACGGTGCGGTAACAGACTCCGGAAACTGATGGGTTTATCAGATCTGTTATCTGAACCTCATCAAGTCTTTAGAAGGAGCCGGAGTGCAGATCCGAGGGAAACGCTGCAACACTTCATTGTTTTATGGGAATGAGGAAGGTATCTTATTATAGGGTTTTTTTATTGACAAAAACTTCCTGGCTTGACCAATACTTGAAATTTACAACAGTTAAATAGCACATCGGTGTCCCTGTGGTAACATGGACACTGTACCTGGTTCTAGTACTGGGTTTGCAGATGAATCAGCATGTCCACTGATTCTGCACGTTCTCTGATGCATCACCGCCCCGGCACTGGCCCCTGCCCAACCCCCCCCCCCACCCCCAGAGGCCTCTCCATAGCTCTGTAGCAACAGGAAATGAGAGGAATGAACCAGGTGTTCCCGAGCTGGCTCTACACCAGAGATATGTGCTTTAAGACACTTCCATGGTCACGTTCAGGCAAGAAGAAGTGCACACACATAGAAGAACTATATAGCAGAATCCAAGTATAAAATCTACTTTACAAATGCCACCAGGAGAAAAGAAAACCATGCATCTGTTAGGGGCTGTGGGAGAATTATAAAAACAAACAAAAAACCAAGTTCAGAGATCAAGCCCAGGATGTACACGCACAGGCCTCAACTGGATGTTCTAAAGCAACCAGCCACAGCCTGACTAAGGATACAGTTTTAAAACCAGTATCAACAGTGTCAACTGTTCACTCAGCAACTATTATCGTTCTCAGGCAGTATACTTAGTACTTCTCTATAGAGCATACTGCAGATGGGGATGAAGGCAAGCGGTAGAAGTCACCCCTAACATGCATGCACAACAGCCTAAGCTTGACTCCTAGCCCTCAAAAAGAAAGAAGCTATGCCATGTATTTTTAATGAAAAATATATATATACATACACATATAAATGTATATATATTTTATATATCATATATGTGTATATAACACACACACACACACACACACACACACACACACACACACACTGCTCAGGCCTTTGGAATCAGATTCCTTTGTAGAACTTGATCTTTACAAACGCAAAGTTACATTTTATGCAAATTTTTACTGAGCAACTTTTTAAAAAAATAATCATTTCATTTATAAAAATCATAATTGATACACAGATATTGTTTAAGCCTGACACAGTATCTCACACCATTTACTCAGCTCCTGAGGAGGCTGAAGCAGGAGTCTCACACATTTTAGAGTAGCCAGTCCAACAAAAAGAGATACAGTCAACAGGAGATACAACAAAAAGCCAAAGGAAGAACAGTAGAACTTTAAAGCTATCTGGCTGAACGGCCTTTAAAATTTGGTCTACTAACAAATTGGACCTCATTGTTACTAAACAAATATTAGCAAAAGCTTTTCAAGAATGTTTTTTAAATCTTCTTTTGGGGGGATTTAATATTATTGCTTAATCACATCTCTACAGGTGGGGAGGGACTGGCCGGGAGGCATCGGATCCCACTGAAATGGGAGTCTTCAAGCTGCTGTGAGCAGCAGCTGGGTGCTAGGAATCAAACCCAGGTCCTCTGCAAGAGCACTACACAGTCTTAATCCCGGAGCACCATCTCTCTGGCCCTCAGATCTGTTTAATTAAGAATGGTTCTGTTAAAGAGACACTGCCTGGAAGAAGGAGCAGGAGGGGAAGGAGGAGGAGGGAAAGGAGGAGGGGGAGGAGAGGGCAACAATGAGGGAGAGAGAAAGAAACAGCTTCTGTGCATTGAATAAATCCAGTGAATGCAGCTCAGCCTAGGCACAGAGTTATCAGTGCTTAAATCTCTTTGTACCTCAGCTAACTCATCTGTAAAAACGGGTTTAAGCAAACTGAAGTAAATAATCCATGTAAAACTCATAGCACAAGATCTGGGATTGCTTTCCTTGGCCTCAGAGCCGCAGGGACCCTTTCTTTCTTTCCCTCTCTACCCTAAAGGACAGCCACACAGAGAATCAGACACATCAAGAATCAGGAGAAAAACAAGGAAAGCACACACTTCATTAGCTTGGACAAAAGCCCAGTGGGAGAGAGTCACAGCTGAGTTTTGTGGCTTGCAACAGTCTCATTGGTATTCAGGTGGCAAGGGCTAGGTAAATGTGGTGGCAATGTTTTAGGGTCTGTGAGCGGGAGGAATGGAAGTCAATACCTGGGGAGAAAGGTTTGTGTTCAGCACGTATTTTAACTCACACAATGAATGTGGATCGTGAGCAGGGGCCAGCTGCCCCTTGAACACTTCATGTGCTGCAGTAGTAAAGGTACCTCCGTAGGCAGAGCCCATGAGGTGACAGACACACAGAGGCAGGGGCAGGGCGATGATTGACTGCACAGAGGTCTACATGGCAAGCAACAGCCCTAAGCTTGAATTTCTCCTATTAGAAAAGATAATAAAAATCTCTGGGTATCCAAACGCTTTCTGCAATGCTCCGACCATGAAGACCAGAGTGAACCAACAAAGTAGAAGAGGCACACTCTTTGCGGGGTTTGTTCTTGAATGTGTCTTCTAATTTAAAGACAACTGAAGCTGGCCTGTGGAGTTACACTCTGTATTTGGCTCTGACAACGAGTAAAAGAACTCCAAATAGCCTTTACAAATGAAATGCAGAGAGAGAGCCTGGAGTGCTGAGTAGAACTGCTGCTTTAAGCCCTCAGTCGCAGTTGGCCGTCCTCCACCATCAAGGGTTTGTGTTCTTCAAGGACACCAAGATTAAGTTACAACATTAATGGCTTGAGAGCAGTGTTTGACTCCGGGAAATATGACTGCCATCAAGCCAGGCTACCCAGGCTCTACCTGTGAGTACCACAAGGAGAAGGGAGAGATCAAACTCCATTTGTTGTCCTCTGACCTCAATGATGCACACCACAGCATGAATGTGTCCACACACACACACACACACACACACACACACACACACACACACATTGACGTGAAGGCCTCTTCATGAGATAGCAACAGTCATGCAAAACCTTTTCTAAGCTTAGGAAAATGTCACCAGCACAAAGTTCACAGTAGCCACCAGCTGAGCCAGCATATGAAATGGAACAAAAAAGGAAGAAGATCTAGATGTGAGGATGAAACAACACTCAAAATGTTAAGATTCCCCCCCAGAGGACAACTCCTTCCCCATGAGTTCCCAAGGACTAAACTCAGGTGCTTAAGCCTGGTAGCAGCAAGTGCCCCTACCAGGTGAGCCATCTCACTTCCCAGCTTCAGAATTTTGACAAATTTATTTCCACCACTTACAGGGTAAAGAAAGGTGCTGCGGGCAACTCAAGCCCTTAGAGAACAAAGGTGAGCGAGGGCTCAAACTGTCACTAGTTATCTTAGCATCTTGCTTGTTATCCCTCTCAGTGGTTACCATGGAGCCCCTCCATTTCCTCCCTTTGAGTGCCTCTGGTTAGAGACCAACGTGACCGACTGAATGAGGGGAGACAAGGCAGTGTGGTTTGGTGGGCAGCAACACGGCTGTGTCTAGCTCCCCAAAGTTTCAAGATGACAGAGTCCAGTGCATGCCAGGTTCATAGTTCTTTCAACACACTCCAAATCCCTCAGGTTTCCTATTGGTCCAGTCTCACAAGGAAAACTCCTTCTGCCCTCCTCACACGCCCGATGTTCACACTAAGACCAGAGCCATTCCCTGAATGCACACGCCCAGAGTACTGCTACATATTAACCTCACTGCCGGTGCAGCGTGGTGATGTGCGTGGCCTTCCACCTGAATTGCACAACCAAGAAGGAACTTCGGGACTTCTGCAAACGGGTGTTACAAATGGCTGAGTTCCTTTGAAGTAGGTCTGCCTGCCCTTCCTGTTCTGTCAGGGGCGCTGCACCTGGAAGGGCAGATTAATTCACCATCTTCACTTTCCAACCACTCCTCGGTGAACTTGGCCCTAGCTTCCAGATCATACAAACACCAGCAATTATGCAGAAGATAACGTATGTAATTGTTCTGTGGTATTGATGATAGAGCTAACAGGTACCAAGTACCATAGTCTTCTGAGATCTTATGTTAAAGAAATTGGCTCCCCGCTCCACACTCTGAGACAAAACACTCACAAGAGCACATAGACACACACAACACACATATGCCCACAAGTTTGCACAAAACTTGTAATATCTAATGACCACAAAACTGTAATATCTAATGGCATCCCATCAAGATTCCACGGCGGAGGGTCCCTGCTTCGTGCACGAAGTTCTGAGTGAGTCACTCTCCCCCAGAACGCCACTGAGACTCTCAGGAGACCAGGACTTTAAGAGACAATCGTCATTCCTTTCTCAACTGTAGCTAATTCCTTGGCTTGAAGGGGATTCTTCTAAGTCCTGCAATTAGGCACAGTAAACAGGCCTGGCAGCATCCACATCGCAGCGCAGGCTGCCTGGGTTTGGGAAAGCAGCCCTTCCCGTGGAGCCCTGGCTCCGGGCCAACTGGGAGATGACTGAGTGACAGGGCTACGTGCGCTTCGTGAGAGTGGCAGCCAGCCCACACCCGAGCACACCGCCAGGCAGCCAGAGGAGGGAACAGACTCTGGGGAGCCCTGGCTCCTCCCCCACCGTCCTCCAGTCACCAGAGAAAGGCTTTCAGCAGGGGCTTCCTCTTGGCAATTACAAACTCAGCCAGTCTAGCAGGCTGCAGGACACTAAGACAAGTGGTTAACCATTTCCTGCCCAAGGCTTTGACCCAGATGTTAGCAATTGTCACTTCCTAAAACCTTATGGGCCCAGGTGGCACTTCTACAGAACCTGTTTTATTTCCTGGTTACTGGAAGGGTGAGCAGAAGCTGAACTCAAGGCTGTTGGCACGTTCTCAGAGGGAGTCATTGACCCTGGTTATTATATGGACCTAGAGGTTACCAAGTGTCCCTGGAGAACACATCGATTAGTCACCCTAAAAGCAACAGGGGGTTGGGACTGACAGCATTTAACTTCCTTAACGTGAGAAACTAACTTATCAGAAAAATCAAACTTCACCTGTAGTGCCCTAAAGATCATACACAATATGGAAAGGCCGTGATGTCGCTGTAAATGGGGTCTCTTTATGCTTTCATCTTAAATTAATTACAAAGTATATGAAGGAATTCACAGTGATTTAAATGCAACCTGTAAGAAAAGATTTTATTAACAGTTATAGCTACCAATCAATCAAAATGTCCTAAAAAAAAAAAGGCCTTCGAGCAACACTGATAAGATAGGAGAATCCTACATTTGCTTTTCAGAACTTAGTAAAATGCATCTGCTCAGTTAAAGACACCACGAACCAAAAGACAGTGCACTCAGAACTCAGGAGACACCAAAAGACAGTGCAGTCAGAACTCAGGAGATGTAGCGCGCTCACATGTAGCTACCGCATAAACACTCACGCAGCACTGACCAAGTCCCTGATTGTAATGGGTACATCGCAAGTACTGACACATCTGCACCAGGAACCCATCAGGAGGGCACTCATCCTGCAGCAGAAGACATGGTGGCAGAGAGGAGCTAACTTGTCTTTGGGTCAGTATGGCTGAAGACTACAGAGACTGAAATCCAAAGCTTAACAAGAAAGCTGTCTAATTAGCTTGACTAACTAGCTTGTCCCCAAACTTTCTGGGTGAATTACACTCTTCTGTTGTATGTAAGGTACAACTCCAGGACCCACCTCAGATACCAAAACACATGCTCAAGTCCTCCACATAAAACGGTGGAGTGTTTGCATTTGGCCTACCCAAACCCTTCCATATTCTGTAAATCATCCTGAGGTGACTTCAATACTTTATAAAATGCTATGAAAACAGCTGTCAAACTCTATGGCTTAGGAAATGACAAAAAAAGATCTAGACATGTTCAGGGTAGAACCATCTTTTCCCAATATTTTCAATCCAGTTGAGATTGAATCTAAAGATTCAGAGGAGCCAACTATATTCATTTCACCATTTCCCACAGAGATAGAGAGTCATGAGAGGCAACAAAGAAACAAAAACAAAAGACAAAAACCCTATAAAAACCAAGAGTGAGTGTGCTTGAAGTTAGTTATGAATTAGAAGCTGAAGGCAGAGCCAGAGTAAAGGAATTCGCCTATATCTTCTGGCAAAGCAGCGCTGGCCGAGCTGTTGTCTTGGCTTGTGTTACCATACCACAGAGACAACTCCAGCTCCACTATCAGGTTGTGGCCGCCCCACACAGGCAGGCCCCTGGGCTTTTCTCCCCTCTCCTTTCCCAATGCCCCAGTCCCCATGTTAGCCCAGGGCCAGTCCACAACCAGCTATGTTATCCTTCCACGGTCTGGATGTTGGGGGCTTCTTTCTAGCACTTTCCTTCATTAGGTCATGTCAACATAAGCTATGGTTCCCAAACTGGCTTCAAAGTCAGCTGATAAACGGCCAATTCAAAAAAAAAAATTCTTTTTCGAGGAAACATAAAAGTTCATTTCCCCTGGAAAGAAAAACGAGACGCACCAAGCAAAAGCATCCCAGGGAAGAGATCAGTTTTCCCTGCTAGGGCATAAAGCTAGTTTGAGGGACATCTGAACTCTGCTACTAGCACATTACTTAGAATTCACAAGACAGAACTTTTACAGTCATGTTAATTAGAATTCACTTGAAGCAGACTGCCAGCTTAAAGGAGGGGTTTAAAGGAGGGCTGGAAGTCCAGATCTTCAACACGGGTAGGAGGAGGGTGGCTTCTCAGAGAGAGATGCCTCAACGGTTTTGAGGAATGTGAAGGGAACTAGAAATAAGAATGCCTGGCTTCAAGTCAAGCAGTTAATTCACTAGTCCAGAAGCTCCTCCGAGACAGCTACAGTCCCGTCTGACAAGAGTAGGGAACAGCCAGGTGCGACCCCACACACTTGTAATCCAAGTCTTTAACAGAAGCCTGAGGTCAGGTTCAAGGTCAATCTGGGTTAGTTTGACATCTTAAAAACAACAAGACCCACAAACAAATGTGAGAACTGAGAGTCAGACTCCAGGAAGGCACTGTAGGTTACTAAGGGAGGTAGGTGAGAGCCGGGGTTCCAAGACTTGGGAAGTGGAGAAAGAAGATCCCCTAGCTAATATCATAGTGAGTTCAAGGCAGCCTAGGCCACTAGACTGTCTCCAAACAATCAAATCACAACAGAACAAGCAATAAAGAAAGAATTCTAAGTTCTTCTGAATTACCAAATATACCTTCCAACCCCCAACCAGAAAAAACAAAAAACAAAAAACAAAAACAAAACAAGGCCATCCATACCTAATCAGGAGGAAGCAAAATGGCAGCCACGCCCTGATTTCTACTGAATCATAAGTTTGATTCCGGTCAAAAGACTTCAGGGCAGAGAGTTCCAAACTTTGGCTTTCTCATGCCCTGATAGCTAGGCATCTTTGTTCTGGAGGGCTAGGGATTCTGGGCTCCTAAGTGGTACCTATAGTTGGAATATATAGATGATAAATTTTCAGAGACACAGCTGTTTTCAGATTTGCAATCACCAAAGTGACCATGAGTCTTTTTCGTTCCTTTCTACTAACCTGTGGTCATCATAATTTACTTTCCCCTTGACTTATAAAAAGGGAGGAAATCACTTCCAAGCTTCCTTCCAACTATAGTCTGAAAAATGAAGTTTATTGGCACAAATAATAGAAAAGCCATAGACATGTACAGCATGGTTGTTCCCCCAAGCTCTCACACGGAATTTAAAAACACTTGTTCCCTATTAGCTTCAGCAACAAATAAATAAGCTTGGATTTGAACAACCAAACTCTTGCTAACAGAGGAACTGGGAAAAGACCCACACTATCCCTCATGGACTGACTTCCCATGGTAGCCCTGACACTAGCATGTCAGGGATTCACCCAGAGACTGAGTAGGTCTAGAGAAACCCAAGAATATGTGCTTAGAGCCAATGCTGATACCAACCCAGAACCCCTGAGAGCCACAGCTATTCTAGGCCAGAACTAAGAGTGTGTTAAAGCCTCTCTTTAAATGCTTGAAGGTAAAAAGGGACTGGTCAGCTGTGCACTGGTTAATTTAGGGTGGTGAACAGGAAGCTTTCTGTACAAGCTTTGGTCCCTCCATCCTGGAGCAGGCAGGAACACCCAGTTGTTTCTTTTCAGCATGCTGTCCGTGCTAGGTTCTGCCTCTGAGGACAACAGCCAGGCCAGAGCTGAGGTCTGACTCTAGGAACAAGTCTGCTGGTCCCAGGGATCAACTGTTTTCCTTCTCTGTGGGAAACTTAGTCTCAATTTTCATCTAATTCCATGTACTCTTGGAAGCAGGTAACACTGTACCTGTCTTACAGGCGCAGAGAATGGGCTCAGAGAATAGACTTGCCCAAGAGCACAATGAAATAAATGAGATGAAATAAAATGTAAGGTTTCCATCTAATGCCCAGTAAGAGACGCCACCCAAATCTAAATTAAAATGTAAAAGGAAAATGTTACTCAATCAAAAAGGAATGGGAGATGTTCTGAGAGACCTCCTTGCCAGGGGCAGAACTACGATCAGAACTTGAAAACACTAAGCCTTGGGTCTGGGTGTCTTACTTTTCTGAGGCAGATCTGTGAAGAAGATTAGGTTAGGTTACAGGAGTTGTACAGAATTTCTCAGTGGAAGACAGTAAGTTGCAAAGTTAAGGTTTGCATTTGGAATGGTTCCTTTTAGCTTGTCCAGTGAGAAACCATGATGCAAACTCTTCTGTCTCCTAGCGAATCATGTGCTTTAAAAAAATTACACACACACACACACACACTCCTTTCAAAGATGAAATGAAGCCAACCATCCACAATCTTAAGGAACTGTATGTACAAAGCACAGTGATCTCTAAATTCAGGGACTTCTAAATTGAAGGGAGGCAGAACAATCAACCAAATAAACGTCCTGGGACCTTCTAGGTAGGAGACAGAGGACAGACTTCCCAAGACAGGCATTACAGGGCCTGGGAGCTATAGAATAGGAGACAATGGAGAGGCTAGCTGGCTGTGCCTAGCAAGTCCCTTTCTAGCATTCCAGGGTTTAGGAATGAAGGCAGTTGGGGAAGATTAAGTGTAAAAGGGCCAGGAGGTCAGACAGAAAAGGCCTCTGTGATTCAGCAGAGGTTCAAAGGGTTGTTACAGTGGACAATGAGAAGGGAACAGCACTGGTTATTATCCTGCTTTTAAGAATGGGAACTCCATAACTAGTGGGGAGCCTGCATAACCAGATTCCAGCAAAGGCAGAGGGGAGGGGTTAACAGAGAAGGTGAGAAGTAAAGGCAGCCACTTTTCTTCCTTAAGGATGTCTACGGAAGAAAGAAAGTTCTAGTTGAAAAGGAAATCAGGAAAACTTGAGGTTCCACAGTGCAGCTGTGAACTACAAAGGCCCATGGGCCCTCCATGGACCCAACTTTGACCAAAGAGCTTGTGTGTCCCTGGCTAAGTAGTGAAAAGGGGGTTTAATGGTCTATTCAAATCACTCAAACTAACCTACAAAACAAGATGAATATGAAAGAAGTTGAAGGGTTTTTTGTTTTGTTTTGTTTTGTTTTGTTTTGTTTTGTTTTAAAAGTCATCCAATTGGCAAGATGGGGGATTGGTTTTGCATACAGTCCCTGAAGTTGGGGTGAGCTGGAGGGAGGCACTTTATTCATCTAGTGAATATTAGAGGCAAGCTCCAGACAACATACGAACTACACCTCGAAACATCCCAACAACTCCACGTTCTCCTACTGAAGTCAAAACCAGGTTGCGAAGGCACTTGGAACTGAGTTTCCCATTTTGTCTCCTGACTGCCAAATAATCCAGACTACTATTACATCTTTCAATTATATGTATTTGGGGGTTACTTTGTTTTGAAAGGCAAAAATAATTAATATGAGACACATGCAATATTTTAGTTATTTTTCTGGTTGATGTGACCAAATACCTGACAAGAAGAATCTTAAGATAGGAAAGGTCTGTTTTTGATTAAAACTTGAGGGAATTCCTGGCCAGGGAAGGCATAAGGCAGGAGTGGCAGGGTGCTGCTCAATTGCCTACGGCCAGGAAGCTGAGAGTAGACAGTAAATGAGGGTTTCCAAACCACAAGACCCTCCCCCAGTGACCCACTTCCTGAAGCAAGGCTCCACTTTCTAAAGGTTCTACAACTTTAGGAAACGGTGCCAACTCAGAATAAGTGCTCAAACACGTAAACTTATGGAGGGGGTAGTTTACATCAAAGCGACAACTGATGTTTACTCTAAAACTTGGGCAACACTATCGATGTGCCTTCTAAAGAATCAAAAAACTGGCTTGGCTTAGTAAGGATGTATCAATACTGTTCTGAGCATAGGGAACCCCGGGCAAGGGGCCAAATAAACCCCAATTCAAAACCTGAGGGGCAACATTTTACAGTGTATAGCAGGGGTCAGTAAGGTTGGGATGGAGGGCTGCAGGGGAGGGGTAAGAGATGCACAGTTCACCAAAACCACAAGCAGGAACTCGCCCACAAAAGAGGATCACAAGGGGAGGCAAACTGAAGCAAGTGCTATCCTGGTTGAAGATAGAAATAACCAAGAAAAAAAGGATACAAAGCCTATGTATAATTAACTTCACTAATCTCACTTGGCAAACACCCACAGAGCTTCGAATCCAAGCCAAATCAATGGTTCCTGGCCATCTGCCAAAGTTGAATTCTTTAGTCTGGCATCATAAAATGATCTGTCTGTTGTATTTACAATACCAGTGCCTCTGGATTCAGCCACCCACTGGGCACCCCTGGCAGATACCCAGCAGAAAACATCAGAACTATCATTACTGTCAGAACATGTGCATTTGACAAACACCAGAGGAAAGTGACCGGCATCTCGGAGCATTAGTTAACAGCTACAAGGTACTGCTACAAAGGAATCATCAAATCTGTGGCTTAAATGACTTAAAAAAGAAAAAACCAAAACCTAATAGCCTTGTCCACAGGATGAATTTATTCACTACTCTTTGGTCTTCAATGGGCACAAGTCAAATGTTCACCCAGCACCAGAGAATTCAGCCAAAAGTAGAGATGGCAAGCTGACCAAAGTCCCAGGTGAAGCAGCCTTCTGAGCCTTGTCCTGAAGGACACTGCGGTGTTGAAGATGCCCACCAAGCAGTTCTGCTCAGTGAAAGTCTCCAGCCTCAGCACAGCGTCTCCCATATATGGTGTGCTCCCAGGATACAGTTCTGGGATGCAAAGCTATTTTTATTATTAGGAAAAACTAGCTTCCCTAGCCAGAGTCAGGAGTCAGGAGAGAATTCACCAAATTTGCGTAAGCTGTCAGAAAGAGAAATTGTCCCTTGACATCCAAAGGCCTGTTACAGAGATATGCAGTGTAATCCCACCATAAAGGTGCTTAGCATTTTAAGTCTGAGCCATATTTAAAAATCTGAAATAAAATACTGAATTCACATGGCAGAATTCACCAGCCAGTCCTGGGCCACGTGACCCATGACCAGATTGATGACCCAGACCTAGCCTTTGAGGCATCTGTTCCCATAAGCCCTTCTCAGGGACTGATCAAGGACTCCTCTCCTAGGAGAGACATCTTTCTTCCTGGATGAGGGACCAGATACACATACACACATGTACACATATATAATAGGGGCTGGAGAAATGGTGTCACCATAAGCAGGAAGGACTCCTGAGTAACCACACAGCTTCTTTTTATGTTCCTCAAGTGTCATTCAACAACACAGACCATGAAATCTCCCTCATCAAAGACAGGATTCCCTCTCACCGAGGCTGTGTTCTATAAATGATGTCCTCCGACACTTTAAGAATTTGACCACAGAGATCCTACAAATCTCTGCTCTCTAAGGATCACCCCTTGTCACAGGCTCCGGCAACCGTATTTGTGACATATAATTTTATATGCCTGCACCACCCCAACTAAGACTCATAGTTCCCCAGAGCTAAGGTCAAGACAGTCCAGCTTTCTCCTGGGCAGTGGAAGTGGGATTCTTGACTGGCGTTCAAGCTTCAGGCCATCTTGACCTAACAGCTAAAGCAGCCATTGGAAGGAATCACCTTGAGCCGTGTGTGTGTGTGTGTGTGTGTGTGTGTGTGTGTGTGTGTGTGTGTAGCAGCAGCCAAGGCTCGATTAGAAGGATGGAGGGGAAGAAATACAGAATAGAAACAGAGAAAAAAAAAGGTCCGAAAACTCAGAGAGCTTGCACCAGCTAGGTATGAAGGCTCCATGTTCATGGCCCCAGTTCTCTGAGACTTCTGACTTCATTTCCTGCGCTTGTATCCTGAGAGAAGTCAGATCAGAACGGTAGGTACTTCATCCCATTTTTGTTGAGAATCATTTCCAACCTGCATAAGTTCCTTTAAGTAACAAGCATTCTTATCAGTACCAGAAGGGCAGGCCTAACAGCTGCTCCTCAAGGGGAAAGCAAGCCCAGGCTCCCAGGCTACACACTGTCTTATTCATTAGCCTCCTGCTGTTCAGTCCTCTGTGATGTCTCCAGGAAAGGACAGACCTGTCTGCTCACAATACAACCTTTTTATCACCATTGTCCATAGTCGCCCTGGCCAGGGTCCTAACAACCAGTCTAGCTATACTTGCCTAAAAACAACACTGGAAAAACTAACCTGGCACTTCACTTGCACCTCAAACACACTCAAGTGGCCCACTTCCATAGTGTGTCATGTGGCTTGAGACATAATTAATGAGGAACTAGACTACCCTACAGTTCACATCTATTTGTGAGTATAAATTGGCTCACAGGAGTCCTGCACAGAAACTCAGAGACACACATGCACTTTTGGGGTGCCGAATAAGAAGGCCTGAGGTTACGAACAGACTCAAGCCAGAGCAATCCGAGTGAGAATCTCAAACCTTACCTGGAGCTTTTAAATAAGGACGAAGACTGGAAATCCTAAGAATGTTACATGTATTGTCATATAGGTCTTTCTCCCAATGATAAGACCCAAGTGACTTATCTAAGGCCACAAGGCTTAGTAACACCAATCCTCCCCCAACCTCGTTCTAAAACTGCCTCTGGCCCTCTGACTGTGAGAGATTCTGGGTCTATTATTTAAATGCTTGGTTCGTTTTGGGCCAAGGCTCAGAAAAGTAAGTAAAATTAGTACAGCGCTGAGCAGAGCACCAGGCAACTCAGAGTTCCCAACTCTTGAGTCTACCGTGAATGCTTCAGGCAAAGGGACATTCGGTTCTATAAATTACACGTTCTCTGGAAAACAGCCATTTGCAAGCTCTAGGCAGCCAAAGAAAAAGAAGCAAATTATAAGCAGTATTTATCTTGGATATGGGCTAGATCTCCAGAAGGGAGTAGTAACAGATAACCATTGCTGGTTGAAAAGCAATGACCACATTTGAGGTTAGGGGGCGCCATGATACTCCTATACTCCTCAGGACCACAGGGACTCCCTTTCCCCAGAGGGACTCCAAACCCCATTTCGCTACAACAGAGGCAAAGCAAACTATTTCTAACAAATATATACGTCACACACACACACACACACACACACACACACACGGATGACAGGGACAGGACTACGAAGAGTTCTCCCACAGTTTAGGTCCAGTAACTATTCTTGTTTATTCCCAATACCTTTGTAATCCTGCTCACATTATTTAATGACCTTTACAAGTCCAGTTTTAAAAAAAATGTAATGAGGGCATATGCATCCGTAAGTACAATGAATAGCAATTTAAAGTATATTTTAAAAAAAAATAAACAGTCTAAACTAAATGTACAAACTGGCAGTTGCTAAAATAGCCTGGTGAGAGGGAGCTCATGCTAGCCTGTCTACGTGTGTGTATGTTTGAAATTCCCTCAATCAAAAGTTATAAATAAGTTAAAAAATCAGTACAAATTTTCTCCATGAAGAAAACAATTTTCCCCTGGAACCATAAGCAGGAAATTAGGTCTATCTATGTCAGTACTGTGGGAAGCAGAACAAAATGAAGGACACTGAGGGAGGAAAGGCACGTAAGAAAGAAAACAGGCCAAGTGAAAGGAAGCGAGGGTAGCCCCTATAGACAGGATATGCCTTGACAATGCATTACCAGCATTTGTTGCATTACAAACTCCAAGTAAGGGACCCGAGGCCACAGGCGGCCTTACAGAAGTAAATCAAAGTTTTACATTAAAAAAAAAAAAAAACCCTATCATAATTGTTTGTTGAAACTTGGTTTTTTGTTTTACTTTGGTTTTTGTTGTTGTTGTTGTTATTTTGGTTCTAATAAGCCAGGAACCAGTCCAATCTAGAGGTGGACTTTGTAAGAGCTCTGTGCCAGGAACAGTCAAGACAGCCAGAATCTGGATAAGGAAGGATGCCTCTTCCATGGGTAAGACAGAGTTTCTCTTTTCAGTGCACGATCACCTTCTTACACAGTTAACTGAAAAGTTACTTGGCCCACCCTGAGATCTACAGAGCCTGCCTTCCTCACCCTGGATGACAAAGTACTTTTTTCATTCCCTTTGAATTAAATTCTAGCTCGGGGTCCTCCTGCCATCCACTAGGTCAAAGCTAAATAATAAACTATGTTAGGGACCTGACTTACCATTAATCTAATCTCCCTCAGAGGGGAGAAACATTATTCCTAAACCACTGAGGGGAAATTCCTTAACAGCTAAGCTTGGAAGAAACTTCACAAAACTGATAAAGTGTCATTCGGCCTTCCAGATTAAAGCTACAAGTGCCTCCCAGTAGAGAGGCTAAGCCCAGTTATCAGCAAGGTTATTTAGTGCAGAAACATCCCTTATGAAAACGCAGATGATTGAGTCTACCACCAAACTGACGGAAGAAAAAAAAAATTCCCTGTCATCATTCTCTAACAGAATTCAGGTAACTACTCCCAAGTCAAACTAACATTCAGAAATCAACAGTTCCTCAAAGATTTACTTTGGATCCATTCATAAGGGCACTGGTCACTTTCCATCCTCCTCCATTCATAAGGGCACTGGTCACTTTCCATCCTCCCAGCCTGACAGCAACCTGCAGCTTCCTACTAACCTCACACATCTAGACCCTTCCAGACATTTCCAGTTGACCACCTGCTTTTTATAAGGGTGCTCTTTCCAGCTTCAGGGACAAATAAGACTACAGGAGTATTATTAAAGAGGGGTACATGGGTCAATGCTCATGGTCCCTCAGCTTCTAACATGCTCTACCTTGCTGGACTTCATGAAGTTTTCATGATTCTGAGAGTCCCTTGTCCTGCAGCAACATAGGGGCAAATCGCTCTGAATTGCTCCTAGAGAGAGGGTTTGACTATCCTTATAGGAAGAACTAGCCAGGAGCAAGACTAACCCAAAGTAATGTTACATGTCTTAGCTCCTCCACCACCCATTGGCCTACCTGCCAATCTACCTGTAAATGTCTTCAAGATAAAGCATTGCCACCCACTGCTCCACTACCGCCTAGGTGAATAAAAACAAGGTTTCTACCCAGAGGTACTTCATCACTCGATTCATGGACCTTATCAGGTTGCTTGAGTGGACTTTGTCATGAGTTCATAGGAAAAGAAAGGCGATGGCATGGGGCTCACTCAGTACTTGGGCTGAGGGGTCTAAGAGAATTGTGGGACCCAGCGCTCAAAGGCTGCGTGCAGAAGTGGCATCTTACTCAACCTTTTCGTATCAAACTCTTCCTTCCCACCCTACCTAACTCTACAAGCCAATTAACACAAAGGCAAAAATTACACTTGCCTTTAGTAGAGGTAAGAGTGCCACTGGCTACTGTGAAGGGCAATACCGGCTGGCTTTAAAGCAGGCATTTCGGATCATGGACATGTGTGTCGAAGTGTTTCGAATATCTTTTCCCTCCACCAGCCAGTTGTCCTTGAGGTCATCACCAAAACCAGAGCAATTCTTTCAGAGTCAGCAGAGGCTCATCACCAGGAGACACCTGAGCCTTTTAACGTGGACTTTTGCTTAAGGAGTTAGGCCGGGAGGTGGAGGGGACGCAAGTAGGGTAGATAAGACAAGCTGACTTCTTGGTTAAAAACCAAAGTTCGCTGCAGCCCAGCGAAGGCGACACTATACTCCGAAGGAAGGCTTCCCGTCCCCTGCAGCGCAGCTGCGGCTGGGCACCCGCACGCATCCTACCTTGGATCGCTCCTTGACATAGTATTTGCCCAGCCGGCTCCCGCAGTACAGGACCAGCCTGTCGATGAGGGACAGGAGGAAGTTGATGGCCTCGCAGCCCTCCTCGTTGCCCCCGATCCACGTGATCTGGTCGCCTCGCAGGTGCCGCTTGGAGACGCCGGCGCGCGGCCCCGCCAGCTGGCCGTCACGCAGGGCCCCGTTGTAGTGCAGCTGCTTGACTCGCTCCAGCACGCAGTCGCCCACCACCTCGCCTAGGAAGTTGTCCAGGTAGCAGAACCCGACCTCGTGCAGACAGGGCACGATGTACTCCAGGGCGATCTTCTCCAGATCCAGCCTCATGATGTGTCCCAGAGGCATCTCGCCCACAGAGCCGAGGCCGGGGACCCCCAGGGTGCACGCACCGAAGGCTTGCCCAGAGCGAGCACACAGCGGAGATGCGGAGAGCCGGGCCGGGGCTCTCCCACCTGCGGCGGCCGCGGTCCCCGAGTCACTTTAGCTCCAAAGGCGGGGAAAGTTGCTCGAAACTCTGAAGAGAAGGGAACCCCGCTCTGAGACTGGCGGGAGTAGTGTAGGGCTCCGCCACCCAGCGCCGGACTGGCCCAGTGAGAAGTCGGAGGGCCCCTTTTGGAGATGCAGAGCCACCGCCGCGGCGGCCGCGGCCGGGGGAGGAACGAGAGGAAGCTCCGCCTTGACCCCAACGTCATGGTCCCGCCCCCGAGACTGCCCTCCTCCTCCGAGCCCTTCCTCTTGGACTGGTGCTGCGGAGCATCTGGGCGAGCTCCACACTAGCTAACCTGTGTGTAACCCAAGAAAGGGCTGGAATTGGTTTTTTTTTTAATTCCTTCTATTTGCATATTGATTTGCGTTAAATCCCCTAACAAACTTGAAAACCTGGATCTCAGATCTGAGATGCACATGAACAGTTTATTGTCACTTTCTGGGCTAGTCACCTCTCTGGTGACTATATTTCCTAAACATTGAGGTTTAAGCTCTACCTGGTGTCTTTCCTTTCTCTCCTTCCCTCTTCTGTTTGATTCGGGTCTGGCGGTTCCAACCCCAGAGAGAGTGAGGTGAATTCAGTTTTAACCAAAACTGACTGATTCATTAACAAATATTCCCCTTGACCTCTCCCCAACCCGCCTGCTAGGCTGGTGTGTATCCCTGAGGAAGGGGTGGAGGACTGAGAGATAGGGAGGCACTTCAGGAAGGGAGGGCGTTGCCAAATCCTGCAAATTTTTGTATTTTGCCCCGCGGGAGATGTTCATGCACCATTTATACTCAAGTGTTTTACTAAAAGATTCTGAACTTCTCCCTCAAAATCACTCGTGTGCTCCCCAGAAATATGCTGTGTTCCAGGTCCCTCTGGCTTTTACCACATGCAACTTTCGAGGGAGCCCTAGACCCTACCTAAAAGTCTTAAATATCTACCTGTAAGCTGGTGCCTATACAGATTTCTGATGCCCTTTCCAAGAGAGAGAAAAAGAGAGAGAGAGAGAGAGAGAGAGAGAGAGAGAGAGAGAGAGAGAGAGAGATTGATTTACTTCACATCTTTGCACATTTGGATTTTCATTTAAGTCGAATGAAAAACTGCACCGGTCTTTCAAGCATCGTTTATTTTGGATATAAAGTCCCTACAGTCTTTTTGCTTTTATCTTTTATTCTCTTCCCAATAGCTACTCTGCTCACCTCCTCTGAGGGGAGAAGTGAGGTGAAGGGGGGAGAGTGCTGACAGACAGGGAAGAAGCCTGTCTTGTAGCTGGTGAAAGCAAACAGGGCCTTGGGGAGTGGCAGTCAGTCATGGAGGGTATTAGCAGCTTTGAAGAAACCTAGCTAGCTCTACAGAGAACAGGGTCCCTGTTAATGTCTGTGCTCAGCTGGTCTCTTCCATATGTCTGTCCATCCAGGAGGAAGGGTAAAGGCTCAAGTTACTCTAACTTCAAGAAGCTGTCATCCAAAAGCCCACAGGGGCACTAGGGTGCTAGGAGCTATGTTCTTGGAACACTGATGCCAGCACATGATAGATGGTTGGAAAATAGTTTCCTGAGACACTGACATCTGAACCTGGACCCTGCAACCACCTTCTGGGATTTTAGACAGGAAGCCAGAAGGACAGGACATTTTGCAAGAGGTACCGAGGAGCCTCCCAGGGTATCTATTCACTGGGACAGTAGTCAGACTAGCCTAGTCTAGAATAAGGCCTCAATGGCCACTGGAGGGGGACAGTGAGAACTTCTGCAGGACAGCTATACTGTCCCATTCCAGTAGTGGCAAACAAACCAAAGGCTGGAGAGTAATTTATCTTCATTGAATAGAATGGAAATGAGCTCCGAAGAGGAGGAAAGGCCATTTCCCCACTGTTATCTGAACCCCCACTATTATCTGAACCCCCTGTCTGTAGGAGCCACTCTGACCCCTTTTGTGATTTGCAGGGACACCTTGGAGTAGGAAGCTGAGGAAAATAGTACCTTGGGGCTTTTGGAGCTTGGAGATTGTAGTACACTTCAGAAGTATCCCAAGACTAACGTTATTAACTTAATATTTAAATAATATTTCCATCATTTCAGAGCACAGTGGCTTCTAGCGTAGTCACAACTAGAACACTTCAAGCAAGCTCAAGCCTGAGGCTGTTCTTGACGACTTTAGTTCCAAAACGTGTTTAGGAAGGGGGTCAATCCTGTAGCACTATCTCTGCTCGGCAAGGGCATTTACTAATCAATCACAGACCTGCCAATCAACTCAGGGCTGCCAGCACTGAGGAGAGTAGGGAAGTCAGACATACTCTGGCTGTTAGAAATCAAAGTTCATGATTCTACAGAGGGCACAGACAGGCAGGAGCCAAACGGGCTCTGTGGCTGAGCACCAGATGGGCAAAATCCAAGTTACCTTTAAGTATATTTATTTCAGATATTTGTCCATTAATTTGAGTCATTTTCAAAGCGGGTATTATATTAATCAGCTTTTCACCGTTATGACAATGTACCTGAAACAGTCATTGTGGTTCCTCATAGACTCATGGGTTTGAATGTGTGGCCCATAAGGAGTGGCCCATAAGGAGTGGCACTATCAGGAGGTGTGGCCTTGTTGGGGTAGGTGTGGCCTTGGTGGAATGTGTTGTGGGAGAGCAGGCTTGAGGGCTCAGAAACTCAAGCCTGGGCTCAGTGGTGCACAGTCACTTCCTGTTGCCTTTGGATCAAGATGTAGAACTCAGCTCCTCCAACACCATGTCTACCTGCATGCTGCCATCCTGCTGGCCATGACAATAATGGACTAGAGCTCTGAAACTGTAAGCTAGCCTCAAATGTTCTCCTTTATAAGAGTTGCCATGGTCATGGAATCTCTTCACAGCAATAGAAACCCTAACTAAGGCAATCACTTAAAAGAAACAAAGGTTTAGTTTGGCTCATGGTTTTTAAGGTGTCGGTCCTAGTCTTTGGGGACTGTGGCAAAGCCCATCATGTCAGAGAGACCCAAGAAGAATGATAAAGAATCCAGGGTTCCTGTATCTGACACAAAGGTTCACCACCAGAAACCTAACTTCTTTCTACTAGACCGCCCTTCTAGAGGTTCTACCATCCACCAGCAATGCCACTGGCTACCAATCAAATCTAAACATATGTGCCTTCAGGAGACATTTAAGTGACAAACCATAGCAAGTATCAAAATAACTTCAAAAACCATAAAACCAGCTTTCTTCTTTTCGATTCTGTTATGATAAAATGCCCTGATAAAAGCAACATAGAGGAGAAAGGGCTTAGCTTAGCTGAGAGGTCAGAGTTCATCGTATCAGGGAAGTCCAAGGTGTCAGGATGTAAAGCAGCTAGTCACATCACATCCACAGTCAACAGTAGAAAGCAGTGAGTGAATCATGCATGCATGCTTCATCATCTCCATCTTACACATTTAGGATTCCCCTGCCTAGGGAATGGTGCCACTCAGAGTGGGCAGGTCTTTCCCACTCAGTTTAATTAATCAGGATAATACTCCACAGACTTTTTGTTTGTTTGTTTTTCAAGACAGGGTTTCTCTGTGTAGCCCTGGCTGTCCTGGAACTCACTCTGTAGACCAGGCTGGCCTTGAACTCAAAAATCCGCTAGCTCTGCCTCCCAAGTGCTGGGATTAAAGGCGTGTGTCACCACTGCCCAGCCCCCACAGACTTCTTACAGGAAAATCTGTTGATATAATTTTTCACTGAGGGATTAGAGAGATGGTTCAGCAGTTAAGAGCCCTTGGAGCTCTTCCAGAAAACTGGGACTCCATTTCCAACACACTTATGGTAGCTCATGACCATCTATAGCTCCAATTTTAGGAAATCCAACTCCATCTTCTGATCTCCAAGATAACCGGACACATTTATAATGCACAGATATGAATGCAGGCAAAACACCCACATATATAAAATAACAAATGAAATATAGATGAGTCCTTTCTGAGACTCACTTCCCAGATGATTGTGTCAAGTTGGCAAAACTCACCATCACACAATTTCAAAGTGAAAATTTCAGCATCATTTAGTAGCTCCACAGCGTGTCCCAGTTACTACCTCTGTAGTGCCAAAACATTTTCACTGCCCCCAAAGAAAAGTTTTAGACCCCTTAGTCAGTAGTTTTCCGTTCCCACCTTTCTTCAGTCCCTGGCAACCACTGATCTGCCTCTGTTTCCTTGGATTTACTTATTCCAGAGGTTTCCTGTAAGGGGGTCATACTATATGAGACTTCTTCCAACTGGCTTCTTTCTCTTCACATAAAGTTGTTTTTCAGGTTCACCCACACTATACCATGTATCAGTTGGCCAAATAATTGTGGCTATATCCCTACTTATTAGTTGATGGATATTTGGGTTCTTTCCACATTTGAGTTACTGCTAGCCCTAATGCTGTGAACATGTGTGCCTAACGATTTGAATACCCAGTTGGTGGCGCACGCCTTTAATCTCAGCACTTGGGAGGCAAAGACAGGCAGATTTCTGAGTTCAAGGCCAGCCTGGTCTACAGAGTGAGTTCCAGGACAGCCAGGGCTACACAGAGAAACCCTGTCTTGATAAAACACAAACAAACAAACAAAAAAAAAAAACAAAAAAAGATTTGAATACCCATTTTCAATTTGGGGAGAAGTGAAATTGTGAAGCCACATTTTGAAAAGCCCCTAAACTATTTTCTTCAACAGCTTACCATTTCACGTTCCCACCACTAACGTGGAAGGGGTCTATCTTTTTTTTTTTTTTTTTTTCAGGAAGGGTCTCATTCTATAGTCCTGGTTGTCCTAGTACTCGCTACCAAGGCCAGGCTACTCTCAAACCCATAGAGGTCTGCTGCTTTTTGTGTGCTTGAATTAAAGGTATATGCCACTGTGTCCACCTCAAATTTTTCTTCTTATTTTATGTGTAGCGGGGCTCGGCCTGCGCTTACGTGTGTGAAACATGAGTGCTCCCGTTGCCTGCAGAGGTCAGAAGAGGGAATTGGATCCCCTGGAGTTACAAGTGCTTGTGGGCGGGGCCTGGAAGAACAGCTGCTGTTCTTCAACTGCTGAGCTGTCTTTGTAGTCAAATTCTTCCTTAATCCTCATGTAACTTATTATTTCCCATTAAAGTCCTGCTGCATCTGAATTTTCTTTTATCCTAGTAGGTGCTTGGGTGTCATTTGTGTCTGCGTGCAACTAAAGCACTTTCATAACATTTAATATGGTGTCATAGCTTTTACAAGAACTAATTCAATTAATTTTTATAACACTAAGACATAACTTCTATTACGAGCCCCCATTGTGAATATGACCAAAAGAGTGGGACATAGGCATGGGAAATAATTTGCTGACGTTGAGCGGGCAGTTCTCCCAGTGTACCGTGGGAAATGCTAAACCATATGCGGTGTATAGCGATATCTCACTCCTGAGCACTTTTTTGTTTTGTTTTGTTTTGTTTTTGCTGTTGTTCTTAAATGGGATAGTTCTTAAATGGGATACTTTCACATGTGATGACATTTTAAATTCTTGGCTTCCTCCGTAAAACTTATCTTACGTAAAACGTAGACGGGACATAAGCAAAATAGATCGTGCATTATTTAGGTGACACCCACTTTCCAAACTGCAAATTAAGATCTGCTTCTTGCTCTATCCTAATTATAGCCCAGGGTTCCAGGATGCAAGACATAGATTTCAGTGATGTATTACCCTGTTGAGAACAATCCCTGGTCATGAGCTATGTCTTAGTCTATGAATGGGGGTAGGGAGTGGGGGGTGCTTTTACAGGACACAGGAAGTGAGTTCATTTCAGTGCGGCTAGTGAGACAAGACCAAAATGGATTTATGGCTGTAAGTAAGCTCATGGGTATAACTCGGGTTCAGAGAAGGAAGTGTTTGATTACATTGCTGTCCCCGTGGATCTGAGCCATCCTGGTCTTTCCCAGGTCTAAGAGGAGGCCGAAAAAAGCCAGTGTTGTGTCAGTCCCTCATTACATCTCTCCTCACAGATGCCTTTGAGTCCATCTCGTTTGTTCCCTGACTATTCTGTCAGGTTCTGGCTCTGGGAAATGTGAATAAAAATGTTCATTAATATTTTTCAGGCTGGAGAGATGGCTCAGAGGTTAAGGGCACTGACTGATCTTCCAGATGGTCCTGAGTTCAATTTCCAGCAACCACATGGTGGCTCACAACCGTCTGTAATGGGATCGGATGCCCCCTTCTGCTGTGTCTGAAGAGATCAACAGTGTACTCACATATATGAAATAAATAAATAAATCTTTAAAAAGAATATTTTCAGTTTTCTCTTGTTTAGGCTTAAAGAGTCTAAAAATCTTTTGCATTAGTCATAAAAATACAGCTGTGTCAAATTTTAAGATGGAGTGTTTTAAAGAGCCTCGTTGCTTAATTTACAATGGCTTTTCCTAAAGTGTCTCTATTCATTAGAATTTCACAGCATATTGTATATTTTTTAAAAATAACCATATCCTAAAATAATGTTCCATGGGCCGGGCGGTGGTGGCGCACGCCTTTAATCCCAGCACTTGGGAGGCAGAGGCAGGCGGATTTCTGAGTTCAAGAGTTCGAGGCTAGCCTGGTCTACAGAGTGAGTTCCAGGACAGCCAGGGCTACACAGAGAAACCCTGTCTCGAAAAAACAAAAAAAAACAAAAACAAACAAACAAACAAACAAAAAAATAATGTTCCATGTAGAGAGGAGCTGTGGAGACTCACAGACTGACTCACAGACTCACAGACTCACAGACTCACGCAGAGGCTGTTTTTCCCCACTGTTAAACATCTTGTATTATTTATTAGAGGTGTGGTAACTTATGGACAGTGCTGATATACTCTTGGTAACAAAAGCCCTTATTCTTGCCAGATTTTCTTTATTTTCATGCAGTGACCATTGTCTCTTCCAGGATCCTGTTGACACTGTATAGAGGCTGAAAGAAAGCCCACACATTCCCAGCCCTATACCTCCTGTAGAAACCAGTCCCAAGACCCCTGACATAAAGAGAGAGAGACAGCAATCAGACATGCCTGTTTCCTTCCTATGTGCTCACTTGTGTGGCTAGGAGTTAGTGGGACAATTGGAAGGTCTCTTTTGGAAACCCGGGGATCTTTAGGGCCCAGATAGCTGACTTTGCCTTTCTTTCTCCTGGCCTAGCGGTAGGAGCTGCATGATAAGCCCAGCAGCCATTAGCTCCCTGTCCTACCAGACCCTGGCCTTGCTTGACCTGTGTCCTTTCCCTTGCTACAGAGAAAGCATTTCATGGCCTAAGACAGAGAGTCTCAAACTTAACATCCATCACAATCCTCGACAAGCTTCTTCAAATGGTATCCCTGACGATCCCCACCCCTGGGGCTTCTGGTTCAGCAGGCTTAGGGTGGACTCATGGTCTGTATCCTGGTCAGTTCCAGGAAGCCAATTTTGCTGGTCTTTTAAAAGTGCAAATAAGTAGTGTTAGATAGTAAACCATCACATAAACAAAATTAGAAGAAGAAAACAGTAAAGCGTTGCTGTGGTACCATGAACCAGCCTGCTTGGGCAAAAGAGATTTTATATTAAAGAGGTCATCTTCTCTGCTATACAGGAAAAAGTGACACAACCCCGAGGCAGCCAACTGGATACCATCAGAGAAGCCTGGTCTCAGAACCCACACAGGGCAAGGCAGAGCGGAGCAATGAGGAACAGAGGAAATAGTAACATCTTAGGGTGGCTCATCTCTCAGTTCCACCTGGGATTTCTGGTTATGGGAGATAACATGTTTCCTCATTCTTTAAGTCAATGTATGTCACAATTCTCAGCTATGAGCCTTCAAGATCATCCTAACAGATACTGAGAAATGTGATCACGCTGTGATCCTAAGAAACTACCTATTTTAAAGCAGGGGTGTAGTGATACATGCTTGGGTATAGTGAAGCATGCTTTTAATCCCAGCACTGAAGACAGAACATGTGAATCTCTGTAATCCTGGTCTACGTAGCAAGTTCCAGGCCAGCCAGGACTCAGGCTCAAATAAATATATACAAACTACACCTATCTTTTTTTCCTATTTATTTATTTATTTATTTATAGACAAGGTCTCACCGTGTATATGTGACTGGCCCAGAGCTCACTATGTAGACCAGGCAGGCCTTGAACTCTCAGAAACCTGCCGCCTCTGCCTCCTGAGTGTCTCCTGAGATTAAAGGCATATGCCACCACGCCCAGCTAAACATCTATTTACCTGAGTCCCTCCCTCATATACTCTGCAGAAGCATGACTCAGGAGAGGCCAGACTGGCATCAGGGGAGGTCGGGTCTAATGTAAGAAGGGGGATGGGCCTAGGCAGCCATAGGCAGAGCCCCTCCAGTCTTCACACTGCTTACCTTGGCCCAGAAATTCTAAGAACTTTTCCCCCGCCAGAAAAAAAAATGAACAGAGCAAGCCAAGACCTGGCTTTCTTGTGTATTTTAAAATGATTCATTTTCAACTTCCACTTAAGTAAATACTAAATGGCAGTCCAATAGGGGGTTATGTTTTGATTGTATTCTGCATGAACTGTTTCCTTGAGTTGCAGTTTATTTTTAGCCAATAGTTCTTTTTTTAAAAAAAAAATATTTACAGTTAGAAACGTGATAATGCAGAACACTCAATCCTGGGAGCTAGAACAAAGGGATGTTAGATGGTTTATTGCATACATTTAGAATACTGGGTTACAAAACAGAATATAGGGTCGAGAGAAGGGGAGGGAGAAGACACACTGGGGAAGGAGGGCTTTGGGTGAGCTTTTGATGTCCGGCTTTCTTTCTTTTTCCTAATGTGCTTGCATTACTTTTTAAAGAAAAATGTAACTAAGGACATGTTTTCTTTGCCCGGCTTGAAAACAAATCTGTATCCTACTATGCTGGCCCTTGGCTTCTCTGCACTAAGTGCCCTTCCTGACTGCACTGCTTTCAGGGGCCTGAAAGCCTGCAAATTACATTTCCCAGAGGCCTTTGCGAGCTAGCGGTACATGGCGCTGCCAGGGATGCGAATACACGTGATGAGGAAGCAATCTCTCCATTATTGTGAGCTTCTAGACGCAGCAAGGGTAGGTGATACTGGCAGCAGTGTGGTCCTGTGGCCTTTTAACATTTCCAAGGGCATGACGGCCAGGCCAGCTCCAACTCTGCTGGTAGCTTCTCACATGGACAGAGGCCAGGCACTCCTGGGTCCTGATAGCTCCACACTTTCCATTTTCCACCAGCTGTAGAAGCGACAGCGACTTATATTTATTCCTAGGTTGTCGCACCTGCCCCTTCGAGCTCCTCCAATCGGCCAATATCTCTGTGTTCTGTTCCCTCACATCAAAATGCCTTCTGAGAGTTCTGTCATCCCAGTTTAACACTGATGGATATGCCCCCACATCTGTCAAGGTTACAGAGAATCTCCCAGCGAACCATCGGTACCTCTCTTCTCTCTGTGACCATTGCCTTAGCCAGTCCACGTCCATCAGCATTTCCAGTGAAGACCACAGATTTCTGTAGACCTCCCAGCTTCTGCACTTGGGCCACTTCCACACACTCACTGTGGTATCCATGGAAACTCCAGCCTCATTCCCAGGGCAAGGGTTAGATGTAGTCCTCTTTTTCTGAAATCCTTGAAGTTAAAATTCAATGCCAGCCATGGTGGCTTTCTGGTGATGCCAGGTGTGATGGTTTGTTTATCTTGGCCCAGGGACTGGCACTATTAGAGGGTGTGGCCCTGTTGGAGTAGGTATGGCCTTTTTGGAGTAGGTGTGTCACTGTGGATATGGGCTTTAAGACCCTCATCCTAGCTACAAGGAAGTCGGTCTTCTGCTAGCAGCCTTCAGATGAAGATGTAGAACTCTCAGCATCTCCTACACCATGCCTGCCCGGGTGCTGCCATGTCCCCACCTTGATGATAATGGACTAAACCACTGAACCTGTAAGCCAGCCCCAATTAAATGTTGTACTTATAAGAGTTGCCTTGGTCATGGTGTCTCTTCATAGAAGTAAAACCCTAAGACACCAGCCCTTGACAAGAGGGGAATTTGAGGCCACCTGGGCATCAGTCACAAAGAGCTATAAGTAGGGGCTAAGGAGATGGGTCATTCACTAAACTGGCAGAAGCAGAGAGACCTGAGTTCTGAACCACAGAACCCACATAAAAAGACAGGTAGTTATGAGTGTATAATCCCAGCCCCGGTGGGGGGTGGGGGGTGGGGGGACAGAGCTTAAAGGTCCTTGGGGCTTTCTGGCTGGCCTGTCTGACACTGGGGCCACAGTGAGAGACCCTGTTTCAAAACATAAGGTGGAGAATCTATTGAGAAAGTCATCCAACATTGACCTGAGTTCTGAGTACCACAAGCATGCATACACACTGTGCATACACGCATGAATACTTGTTCATGTATGTGTGGGAACACACACACAGAGAGAGAGAGAGAGAGAGAGAGAGAGAGAGAGAGAGAGAGAGAGAGAGAGAGAGAGAGAAGATAAAATTCAGGCTCATGCAGATAGCCTCGGCCCAACACTGAACCTGCCTCTTCCTCATCTCAATACTTTTCTCTCAGTTTCCTAAGCAGGCCAAGCCTTCTGCCACCTCTGCAATGTGTACATCCTTCCTCCTGTCCTATAGAAGCGTGAGTGTTTCTGCTCTCAGCACCCAGAAGCCTGAGGCAGGAGGATCAAAAGTCTGAGGTCAGCCTGGAATGCATGGTGACACTCTGTTTTAAAAACAAACAACAAACAGCAGACATTTTTGTTGGCTTGTTTTTGTGGGTCTACCTTATTTCTATCTCATCCAGGACCATGGGGGTGGGAACATGCCAGTCACGGTGTTTCTAGTGTCAAGTACTGAGCCTCATAGCTATTTGCTATGAACTGGATAAAGATTCTGTGTATTTTATAGTCTCCAGATTCATACATAGGAATTGACATTTTAGCTCTTACTCTCTTGAGTCCTTTCAATTGGGCATTTATTTGTCCAGCCATCCAGTCCATTCAGTTGACAAGCGTTTTCTTGCTAGACTCAGCGCATCAGGTGCCGTACCTGGGCCCCGGAAGCAAAACCAAAGACGAGATGACAGACTGCATGCCTGCGCTCCTGAGGACTTCCTGTGACGAGATGACAGACTGCATGCCTGTGCGCCTGAGGACTTCCTGTGTATTAGGAAGCCCTGGATATGGACAGAACTTTAGGCAGCAAGAGACTAAAGCAGCTGATTACAGAGGTTGTGGGGGCCACATCAAGTCTGTAGTACCTTCAGAGTCTTCTTTGAGGGGGCTACCTTCGCCCTGAGGCTAGAGATTACCTGAAAGAGTGAAGAAGTTACAGTCTCTCTTCCCACCTTAAGTAATTAACAGTACACGAAACCTTAAAACGTGCAAAGGCCAACAAAATCCTGATTCTTCCTTAGCGGCAAGTACCTGAATACTTTTATGGAAATATCTAAAGTCAAATTCTTTCCTAATAATTTTTCCAGTTTTAGGCTTTTCTCTGCTGATTTCCTATAATCCATTTGTTTAGTGTCGCCCATGCAAATATCTGAGGAGAGGGTCGGGGGAAGTAGCCTCTAACATGAAAGCCAGTGCTTACTGCCCACGGAAGAGATAGCTTTATTAGGACAGTCAGGCTTCTTCTCTCACACTCTGTCTATGGCTACTTTTCTATCAGCATGACTTCGGAAGCGGTGTCCCCCTCACCGGTGTGGTTGGATGGCGGTAAATAAATTACCATACTGCTCGTTGTGGTTACGACATGGGCTTATTTTCTTCCTGAAAGAGTCCTTGGTGCCCTTTGGAACACTGAGTGACCAGCTGTTGCAGATGACCTCCACTGAAGACATCAATTGTAAGAACTAAGTTATCACTACGCTACACCTTTATTGCCTATAAATCCGAGTTCCCACTACGCTTTCCTTGTGATCAGCCAGGGTGACTCACAGTGCTCAGGGAAGCACATGTGAGCAGCCCGCTGCAGAGACGGACAGGGCATGGCAGTGGAGGGCGGGGCTCTGAGACTCTGTCCTTCCCCCTCTTAGCAACTCTATGTATTCAGGGCCAGGGAAATTTCCTCCAGGATTTCTGTAGATTTTAATCTTCATCATCTCCCCTCTTCCCCTTTCCTAGAGGTGGATCCTAATCCAACTGAGGCTAAGGCAGTATATTAACATAAATTCAAGTGCCATCGGGTGGATGTTTTTAAGGATTGACAAAAGACACACCTATCACTCAGGAAATTCCCAGGGTTTTCAAAGCTGATGACAGAAACCAGGAACAAAGACCAAACCTACTGCACTGTCTTAATTACCTTTCTCTTGCTGTGATAAAACACCCTGACCAAGGCAACTTATTATATAAGGGTTCATTTGGAGCTTATGGTTTCAGATGGGTAGAGTCTATAATCACCAAGGCAGGGAGCCTGACAGCAGGCAGGATGGCATGCTTCTGGAGCAGTTTCTGAGAGCTCACATCTTGATACAGAACCATGAGGCAGGGAGGGAGAAGAGGGTGACTAGGAGTATGCAGATGGCCAGAGTCTTTTGAAACCTCAAAGCCCAACTCCAGTGGTACACCTCCTCCTACAAGGCCACACCTCCTAATCCTTCCTAAACAGTTCCTCCAACTAAAGACCAAGGGTTCAAACATATGAGCCTATGGGATCCGTTCTCATTTTCATCACATGCATCCTCTTTGCTGGTTAATTACGTATCTGAGAGGTCTCAAGGTGCCTCTGCCCAATCAAGACACACGGAAGCTTCCCAAATACCTGGCTCTTTACCACACCTGTACCTCTGTCTGTTATCAGAGGCATGGGAACAAGCCAGGCTGCTAGGAACCCACAGCTTCTGCTAGGAGCAAACTGGTGAAAACTCAGAGGCTAAGCTCAGAGCTACTGAGATCTTCATTTTGTCCATGCTCCTCCTGCCAAGACGTGGGAGCTCAGTCTCCTGGCCTGGCCCAGCCAGTGTTGCATTAAGAGCCATAGGCTGGTCCAGGGAAAATTCTTGGGACCCATAACAGCATAGCCTGGGCTCTCACTTGAACCCATACCTTACCTTGCGGTCTTCAATCAGCTTCCATTTCTGGTGCTTAATGTTTCTGCTTCTCTTTTCCTATTTGCTCTTAGTATTCAAGTATTCAAGACTCAGTATAATTAAAATTTAATAATAGTAATAGTATGTTGGGCCCCATTTTGGCCCTAGTTTGGGCCTTGTGGAAAAACCTGAGCCTGTCTTGAGTTTTGAGACCTATCTCAATCACTTCTGTACTGGGGTTACTCAACAAGATGTTTGGCCCTACCTCTGTCCCACTTCTGCTGATCTAGAGCTTTGCCATTGGCTCTGTCAGTCACCCCATACCCTCCATCATCCTTCTCTGCCCTCTACATCATCTCACCCTTCCAAAACCCCTCCTCCCTATGCTCTGAGTTTATATAAGCAACAGGTTGTTACATTAAAGTTGAGTTCCTGCTTCAACAAGACTCCTGGCCAGGTGTGTTTCTTTGGGCTGTGACACTCACCATCCTGTTCAGCTCCAGAGAGATCCAGCGGGACTGGGACCTCTCTCTCCTCTTGGCTGGACCTGACAGCTTCAAGGAGCCGACAATAGTAGTAGTAGCAGCAGCAGCAGTAGTAAAAAGCCACTCCTCTTAAATTGCAGTGGATTTTGGGTTGGAATTATGAGCAAAAAGTCTTACCATTTTGTAAGTTCACAGGCAAGCAGACAGAGGCAGAAGTTAGGCACCATGAGACAGTATTAGTAAGAAACAAATATATGTATTCATGTGTGCATGTATGTACACATAAGTGCATTTTGCATGTGTATGTATGTATGTATGTATGTTGTGGAGAAAAAGTCTCTAAACTCTCACTCTCCTGCCTCCTGTCTCTACTTCTAGAGTATGGAACACTAGGCCCAGCTCCCTGTATGCTTTTTTTTTTTCAAGATTTATTTATTTATTTATTTATGTGAGTACACTGAAGCTGTCTTCAGACACACCAGAAGAGGGCATCGGATCCCATTACCAAAGGTTGTGAGCCACCATGTGGTTGCTGGGAATTGAATTCAGGACCTTTGGAAGAGCAGTCAGTGCTCTTAACTGCTGAGCCAACTCTCCAGCCCCCTATATGCTTTAAAGAAGAAAAATAAAGACAAAAACAAATTTCAACGAGACACTCATATCCTCCTTTGATACACTCCCTCATATCCTCCCAGGGTGAGGATGAGCTCTGGTGTTCATTAGGAAGTTTCTTGTTGCTGGGAGTTTCCAGACAGATGTGCCACACAGCTTGGCTGACTACTGCTAGGAGGCTGACTGTCTGTGAGAGGTGGATGATTGACAGCTGACTGTCCGTGAGAGGTGGATGA
>NW_021620970.1:9384759-9397163 GCF_004785775.1 Grammomys surdaster
GTCCGTGAGAGGTGGATGATTGACAGCTGACTGTCCGTGAGAGGTGGGTGATTGACAGCTGACTGTTCGTGAGAGGGGGATGATTGACTTCTATCACCCTTCTGGAATTATCAAGATTTCGAGAGTCTCTGATGCCAGCATTCTAGAGTCTCTCTTTTCTCATGGGGTCTCTCTTCCTTCTTTCCCTATTCTCAAGTGTTCTCTCTCTCTCTCTCTCTCTCTCTCTCTCTCTCTCTCTCTCTCTCTCCATCATCTGCTCCCACTTGATGCTACTGCTATAACTGGCCTGTCTGGCAGGAATGAATATGTTCTAAAGAGAGTTTGTACTCTCTTTTTGGGATCAGACTCTTGAAAGGATTAACCCCAAGAAATGAGAAATTCCCCAGGAATCTCTTCAGGAATCAGAAAAGGAAATGGCTGAAATTTTGGGGGCAGCCAGACTGCCCTTGTACGAGGGACTGGGAGCTTGACCAGTGGTCGGCAGGAGACATACAGCTTGCCCTACTGTTTAGTCATATTTCTTGCCTTATATTTAAACTCTACCCTGATCCCCCATCAAGATGGACTCAGAGGTTGCTACTTTTTTTGTCCATCTCTCTAGTGTAGCCATATTGAATAAATCTCATTTTTTTTTCTGTTTTTCACTATTAAGTTGGCCCCTTTCATTGGTTTATTGAGGATGGGTGGCTTGTAGAAATCCAAGCTGGGATTCCTAAGTTTGATAAATCTGCCAATGATCTATTCTTGGTTTCACTGGTTACATTAAAGGCCATAGCTGTACAGCGTTCGAAAACAAGTATCTGTTCCGTCTCTACCCACCACTTACATGCACCTGCCTAGAGATCCCTCTTTGACCCAGAACTTTCTGAGGACAAGGGCCACTTCTTTTCCCTTGTGGGCCATATTTTGGCGCACAGCCACAGATCCATAAGACTTTCAATACACAGGCAAGGTTAATGGCTAATTGCTAGTTGAGATCTAGAAACAGCAAGCATAGACTGGTCTGATCAAAATCAGGAAATTACTTAGATGCTTTTCTCCCCTAGACAATTAAATCCATAGCTCTCAATGGGATCTCAAAGTGTGCCTCAGCGACGGTGGCAAGGGCCTTAGGAATGTGATATATCTCTAGCCAAGGGACACTGGAAAACTACCACCTAATATCAGATTTAGGGAGAAGTCTGGTAGGATCTGACACTGAGGTAGGAAGAAAAAAGGAATAAAAGGGGGTGAGGCAGGACAGAGCTTCAGTAATGGATTTGGGGAGAGAGATAGTGAGAGGGATATGTGTACTGAGTGAGCACTTTTGCAAGGCCAGAAACGAAGAGTATTACAGATTTTGTCCCATTTAATTTTAAAACAACCCTGCAAGGTAAGAAATTATTATCCCCAGGTCTAGGAAAATGGCTCAGTGAGTAAGAGCATTAGCTACTGTGGGAAAATAATTTTTGTTTTCTTTCTGTTTTGTTTTTGTTTTTGTTTGTGACAGGATTTCTTTGTGTAGTCTTGGCTATCCTGGAACTCTTTAGACCAGGCTGGTCTCCAACTCAGAGATCTACCTGCCTCTGCCTCTCAAGCGCTGAGATTAAAAGCATGAGCCCAAAACAAACAAACAAACAAAAAACAAACAAACAAACAAACAAAGTAAGCCAGGCAGTGGTGGCACACGCCTTTGATCCCAGCACTTGGGAGGCAGGGGCAGGCAGATTTCTGAGTTCAAGGCCAGCCTGGTCTACAGAGTGAGTTCCAGGACAGCCAGGGCTATACAGAAAAACCCTGTCTCGAAAAACAAAACAAAAAAACAAAACAAAAAAAAACAAAAACAAAAAAAAGCATGAGCCACCACCAGGCAAGAGTATTTTTGATGTTGTAAAGAGAGACACATGAACAAAACAAAAGAAACATGGCAAGGTGATTTCTTTTGGTAAAAAAAGGTTCCACTATGATCCAAACTACCCACGGGGAGCTGGGCTGCTCCTCATTAGCTGGGTTTCAACTCCATAATGTACTCAGGATTGGCTAATTCAGAAGCCAGGAGTGGTCTGCCTACCTCTCCTAGCTGTTGAATACTAGAGATGCATCAGGATCTTCCCATACACAAAAGTTTTACAAAGTTGGGGAGAAGTACAGAATATTGATCCTTGGTGGATAACCACACTTCGTTGGGGGAAAAAAGTTTTCACAATTCACAAACATAAACACCTGAGTTCTATTCCCAGCCACCCCCTAAAAAGCTAGGCATACCACACAAAATTGTAATGTCAGCTCTTGTGGAGAATGGAACTTGGAACTACCCAAGGCCTATCATAAGGCATGATGGCACATCTCTGTTAGCCCAACACTTGTGTCCCATGACCGAAACCAGTGTTCAGCTTACAGTCTAGAGTCCATCAGAAAGTCAGGGATGGAACCCAAGGCAGGAACCTAGAGGCAGGAGCTGATGCAGAGACCATGAGGTGTGCTGCTTACTGGCTTGCTTCTCATGGATATGCGGCCTGCTTTCTTATATCAACCAGGAGGACCTTCCCATGGGGGCAGTACTCCCAGTGGATTGTGCTCTCTCACATCAAACATTACTCAAGAAAATACCCTGCAGACTCGCCTACAGGCCAAATTGAGGCATTTTCTCAACTGAGGCTCCTTTTCCCAACTCTAGCTTGTGTCAAGTTGACAAAAAAAACTAACCAGGACGACTTGAAGATCTGGGCTAAATATTGAGTTTCTGGCCACAGTGAAACTGTATCTCATAAAGAACTAAAACAACAATAACAACTTTATCTCCTATAGAGTATTGGTCTGATGCTGCTTATTAATTTTTAATGCTAAATATTCCCCCCTAAGGCCTGATTGCCCCCAGAGAGTCTGCACAGACCCAAATGACACTATGCGACCTTGCCCCCAAATTATTCCTGATTGGTGCATAAAGATGCCTACAGCTTATAACTGGGCAGACTTGAGATAGTCGTCGGGGGCTTGTTGTCGAGGAGAACCAAGAAGTAGAGAGAGGAAGATGGAGAGAGGAGACGATGCCTTGGGGGTAAGAATCTTAAAATCATGGCCATGAGGGCTGGCCAACTGGAGTTAAGAGCAACCTAGATGGAACATAGTAACTAATAACTCAGAGTTATTGATAGGAAAGTAGATTCTAATCGCACAGACATTGCTAATTAAGGCTTACTATAAATATAAAGGTTATGTGCATCTTCAGGAACTGAACACTCAAAGGCAGGATAGAAGCCCCGGATTGAGATTAAATATTTCCACAACAATCTACTACAATTTAGAGAGGAAAGTGGGCCTGCCTCAAATTGCTGCACATATTGCTGCGTAACTCAATGACAAGCATTCAGGATCTTAATCTCATGATTTTCTCACCAATGAGAGAGAGTTTACACACACGGCGAAGAGAAACATTTGCAAAGTGAGGAGACAGAGTGACAACCAAAACTATAGCAGAAAGCAAGGGTTGGTTTTCTGCTTTTATTTAAAAAAAAATCAATAAATTATTCCCCACAACAGCTAACTCTCGTTTTATATCCTGCTTGCCCTGTCTTGTTATAAATAGGTGCAGTAAAATCAGTGAAGTAGACCTGCAACCCTGTGACTATAGGACATGATCTAACACAAAAGACAAAGCACAGCATAGTAAACATTTCAACGTAAATCTAGTTTTCTTTTGTATTTCTCCGGCACAGGATCTTGCTCTATAGCCTTGGCTGGTCTAGAACTCATATATGTAGACCAGGCTCGTTTAGAACTCACAGAGATCCACCTGCCTCCACCTCTTGAGTGCTGGAATTAAAGGCTGTTCCACCATGCTCTGCATAAATCTAAATTTAGAGTGTAATGAAAGCCAGTGTAGAAGCCACAGAGCAGGCTGACTTGTGCCCAGCCCTTGCAGAGTCTGTCAGCCTTTGTTTACTCACAGCTAATCACGTGACTCCAGGTCTGCCACTCAGTTGGTGAGTGCAATTTGAAGTCATTTCCTGTCCTTGGGTCTCAAGGTTCTCACCTCTCTATGAGGGGCTACAGGATCTGTCAGACTCCCCTAGGTAATACTGCTGGTGGTCCTTTGCAAACTTTATATTCCCACCACCCCCACTACCCGCTCCTGTTTACACTTTGATTTTACATGTTTCATCCCAAGACTCAACGCTAGAAGTTTGGCTCTTAGCGTGGTAGTGTTGAGGTAACAGAGGCTTGAGAAAGGGAAGGATGGTGAAAGATCATGGGGGAAGCTGCCCTTTGAAGTGACTAAGGCTGTTCTCAGGGGCCAAGTTAGAACCCTAGAGCATTTCCCTACAATCTCTCGGACTTCCCGTCTCATCATGTGCGCTCTTTATATGCACCCTGGCTCTTGCGATTCAGCCTGCCATGAGGCCCTCACCAGAAGCTACATGGGGCTCCCCATTCCTAGACATTTAGCCTCCAAAACAGTGAGCAAAATAATCTTTCCTTTATAAAATCCCCAGCTTCCAGCATTTTGTCATGACAATAGAAAATGGACTGAGGCACAAGCGGGGTTAGGATACTGTATGAAAAGAAAGTACAACCGTTCCATCTGTACTTCTCTAAAAGTAAGGCGCACACACCCTGCCAATAAAACAGCCCACTGTCACCCAACCAGGGGTCCTCCCCTGCGTTACCCTCTGCGGCTCTTGATCAGGTTCATCTTCTCTGCCAGCTAAAGCATTAAAAGGAAGGAAAATCTTGAGTACCCAGATACAGCTGGGGAAATTGCAAACGGCAAACAGGAACAGAATCAGCAGTTGAAGAAAGAGTTTTGCTAAGGGTGAGGAAACTCACCCGCACAGCAGACACAGCGCACAAGAACCTCCGAGAAGCAGCGAGCTTCTCGAAGGCTGGGAGATTTTAAAGTCTCTGAAGGTCTTCCTCTTATAATTTAGGATTGGTCAAGTTTAAAGAAAGACAGGATGGCTGACTGGTCCATGGCTGTTGTGTAACATCCTCATCTCACCTTGAACTCGTTGAGGCAGTCCATCAGCAGGGACCTGGTGGGAGATGAAAACTTACACAGTCTTTGTTTGTCCCAAGCCTGAGGATGAGGAAGAGGCCCGCCATCTTGGAAGCTCACATCTTGACCACTAGTCTTGGCCCTCTGCCTGTCTGCTTATCAAGAAGTCCCTGACTTCAGTCCCTCACCACACCAGCACCGATGCCGTCATGTAACATGATCACATGACCTAATACCATGAGCCATGCTGTTAACCAAAAGACTGTGCTTCAATTTGATTAAAAATCTAATCCAGCCTCATGATAAATAATTTCATCTAAAATTTTGTTCTTTGTTTTTAAGTTGCCCCATTTTTTAAAGTTCACAATTTGTGTTTCTTCTTGGCACAACCAATAATAAAAGACAGTGAACCATCTGTGGAATTTCTGCAACATTGCTGGTAACTTCTGTGGTGCAAGTCCATTTTGATGAACTCGGGCAGGTCGCTGAAAGGCGAAACACCCTGGAAAAGGCTAGAAGTTGGTCTTTAATTTCTGTTTTAGACACATTATAAACTTGAAAATTTATTTCCTAGTTGATTCAATCTGCCATCACTAAATCTTTAGAGAGAATTACAGGAAGGGAGATAAAATCTTGGTAATTTATTCAATTTTATCACTTCCACTGATCCCATAAAAAGACTCCATCTGTCAAATTATCTTTTCCTTAAAAAACAAAACTTTTCATCACTTTCTTTATATGGGTGTGTTGAAAACGAGTGGTTTAAGTATCTGTGTCATGAAAACTATTGACGTTCCAATAAAATCTGTTCTTTTTGAATTATCTGTTCTGTGGCTCTTTAGAGAGGGAAGCGCTAGCATCTATCATTTGTTTATAATTCGCTCGCGCAGCATAGGATTTATTGCTTTGGGTGAATACATTACAGCATATTTGAGAAGTGTAGAATGAAATATTCTTATGCTAACACATTCTGTGATTGGGATTCCAATCCATAATCAGTACATCTTTCTTTTACAAATTTCTGTCTGGGTTCTCTTGAAAGCACAAGTGGGGAGGATAAAAAGAAGAGAAACTGTTTGAGCTGTTCTTTAATCCCATGTCTGGGACCTTGTTTCTGAAGTCACAGGCTGTGTGTGAGCCCACACACCTGAGAACCTGGATTTGGTTACAAAGCCCTCTCTCCATTGGGTTTTCTGTTTTCTAACCTCTGAGTGTTTGGCTAGCTCTCACACAGAGTGAGAGTGTTCCTTTTCCCTTCAAGAGGTTCCTAGGATTGTGAGACAAAAGTCAGGACACCCGGGGCTGGAGAGATGGCTCAGTGGTTAAGAGCACTGACTGCACTTCCAGAGGTCCTGAGTTCAAATCCCAGCAACCACATGGTGGCTCACAACCATCTGTAATGAGATCTGATGCCCTCTTCTGGTCTGTCTGAAGACAGCTACAATGTATTCATATATAATAAACAAATAAATCTTTAAAAAAAAAAATTCAGGACACCCCAGTTAAATGTGAGTTTCAGATAACAGTGAATGCCTTTCTAGTAGATGGCCCACAAGAAATTTACCATATCCTATATTTTTATTTGCTAAATCTGGTATTCTGTTCCTGACTTCTTTCTCTCAGGGTAAAAATGGAAGTCATTAGCAGAAAATTTCTCTACTTCCTCCCATCTCTTCTACATAAGTACCATCTGGAGACACACCCTGACTGGTCTTTTTCATTTCAGCTACTGGCCACATTAACCACTCCTTCCTGAGGTCTTGGTCACTTTCCATCTCTGATTCATTGGATGTCCTGACCTTTGGGTGCAAAGTACAAAACCACAGGCTACAGTTCAGTATGAACAATGTTATAAAGCCTGGCCTGGATGGATGGACAGATGAATGGTTGGATGGATGGATGGATGGATGGATGGATGGATGGATAGATGGATGGATGTTTGGATGGATGTTTGGATGGATGGACAGACGAATGGATGGATGGATGGACAGATGAATGGTTGGATGGATGGTTGGATGGATGGATGGATAGATATGCTCAGTAAAGGAAAATTGAGCCTAAAGTAAATAGATCACCAAAGAGAAAGCTCTGCTGAACTTTGTACCCTGTATAAGAAAAAAAAAAATCTGTAACTCTAGTATTGGGGTGGTTAAAGCCAAAGGAACTCAATTCAAAGTAAGCCTGGCTTTGGCTACATACTGAGACCCTGTGTATAAATCAGGTGCTCCACCAACCTGCCTTCCAGGGACTCAGTGGCAGCAGCTTGTCATCACCTGCAGCTGGCAGGTGTGGCACATTCCCATCATCAGTATGCCTTGCTTACTTTCCTATGCTACATGCCCTTTACAAGGTCCCTGTCAATCTCTCTCTATCCCAGGTCCTTCTCCCTCTCCCTCTCTCTCTCTCTCTCTCTCTCTCTCTCTCTCTCTCTCTCTCTCTCTCTCTCTCTCTGCCTATCTCTCTGTCTCTATCTCTCGCTCAAGATTTCCAAACTCTAAGATGGCCTTCCCCCGCTCCCCCAATAAACCTCTTGCAATAAATCTGTTGCATGGAGTGACATCTGTTGCACTATGTTAAAACATACCTTGGCCTAGACCCATCAAGGTACCACCCTGCCTCCACCCCCACTAAATCCTAACACCCTGTCACAGAAAAAAACCAAACCAGCACACAAATAAAACAGAAGCTGGAAAAGAAAACAAAAACATAAAGATAAAAAGTACTAGTTTTCCCAAACACTATGCCGTATCATTATCAATATGGTGCTGAAAGAAAGAATTTTTGTTGTCATCATGGGATGTTTGTTTGTTTGTTTGATTGTTGATGGGGTTTCACTGTGAAGTCTTCTTGGCTGTTCTGGAACGGGATCCATCTAGCTCTGCCTCACAATTGCCGAGACAAAAGGCGTGTGCCAACACACCCAGAAAAGAAATGTTCTTAACTAGCTATTTTCAAGTGTTTACATTAGCAAGCTACAAGAGAGATTAAGTTACTTTCTGTTTACTCTGTGGAAAATTACATTACAAAACCACTGTCAAATGATGTGATTAAAAACTGTCAAGCCAAGGAGGAGAAGTATCTCGGAAGTATTTAAAGCAGGTTTTTCCACTTTATAAAACTGTTTCTGGCTCTTGGGATGCTGGCGGGGGGGGGGGGGGCACGGGGAGGCCTATTGACTTTTTCTAAGATTTATTTATTTTATTTATATGAGTACACTGTTGCTGTCTTCAGACACACCAGAAGAGAGCATCAGATCCCATTACAGATGGTTGTGAGGCACCATGTGGTTGCTGGGAATTGAACTCAGGACCTCTGGAAGAGCAGTCAGTGCTCTTAACCACTGAGCCATCTCTCCAGCCCCCCTATTGACTTTTTCAAATGTGTAACTCTTATTTTTCTTATTCTAAGCAAACCCTTGTTTGTTTGCCTACTCTTTTATGTATGATATTGTAATTTTTTTTTAATGTATTATTATGGGAGGGGACTCCTGTCATGACCCATGTGTGGCAGCCAGACTGATCTCACATCACAGGCATGCAGAGCAAGCAACTTTACCCATAGAGCCATCCCACCCAGCCCTGCGTTCATAAACGGTTTCCATCTTTGCGTGACATTAAAGGTATTATCTAGACTGGAAGTCCTTTGGGTTTGGAAAAAGAACAGAATAGGAAATGCAAATGGAGCAAACAGTCAACGTGAGAAGTGGCAGCCACCCAGGCTGGAGGCTGAAAGCCCACAGATGGATGGATGGATGGATGGATGGATGGATGGATGGATGGATGGATGTTTGGATGCATGGATGGATGGATGGATGGATAGATATGCTCAGTAAAGGAAAAATGAGCCTAAAGTAAATAGATCCCCAAAGAGAAAGCTCTGCTGAACTTTGTACCTTGTATACGAAAGAAAAAATCTGTAACTCTAGTATTGGGGTGGTTAAAGCCAGAGGAGCTCAATTCAAAGTAAGCCTGGCTTTGGCTACATACTGAGACCCTGTGTATAAATCAGGTGCTCCACCAGCCTGCCTTCCAGGGACTCAGTGGCAGCAGCTTGTCATCACCTGCAGCTGGCAGGTGTGGCACATTCCCATCATCAGTATGCCTTGCTTACTTTCCTATGCTACATGCCCACAGAGGGTGGCAGGTGAGGATCTAGGTGGAGAATCCAGAAGTTCTTTGAGAAGAGGTAAGAAGGAAACTTGACAAATTCCAGAGAGTAGTGCAGGCCTTTGGCAGACGGTCACACATCCCCTGGGTTCTTTCTCTTCACTGACAAGAAGTCCCATTTTGAGAGAAATGGCTCCTTTTTCTTTTGCTGTTTTCATGTCGCTATCTTCAGAGTAACTAATGATCCGCTTCTCTCTTGTTTTGTGTTTGTTTGTTCCTCATTTTATTTTATGTTTATGGATGTTTTACACACATGTATGCCTGTGCACCACAGGTGTGTAGTGCTCCAGCCACCATGTAGGTGGTGGGAATCAAACCTGGGTCCTCTGCAAGAGCAGCCAGTGTTTGTAACTGCTGAGTGTTAGGTCTCAAATGGACTCAAGTCTAACTGAGGTGACAATTTAACACATCAAAGCACACCTGGCTACCTGAATCCCCACAGTCTGTGACAGGTTATGGCTGGCATACCACACTCACTACCCTAAATTTCTCCATCCCAGGGGCTGGGCTGCCCTTCCCTCAGCTGCCCTTCTCTGTTTTATCCAGCTCTTTTGATTATCCAGCCCTTTTGTCTACCCTTTACCCTTCTGGTCTCCTGGCTCTACCTTCTCCCTCTCTTCACATGGCCCAGCTCAGGGTCATGTTCACTCTGGCCTCTCCCAGATGTCCCTGCCTCTGGCTATGCTCTCCCTTTTAACTACAACAAACTTTCCCCTCCACTATCCCTAGAAGCAGTTACGCCTCTCCTTTTTGTTGTCGTTTTCATTCACTCTGCCACTCTTTGCTGGACCACTTCCAGTGTCTACAGTCTTCGATGAGTGCTAACAGTCTAATGAATTTTCACACTATTAGTAGGACCCCCTTCTCCCAAGAGTCTTAGTCACTAGTCACTTTCTGAGGCACTGAGCACCGTGACTTCTAACCCCATCCTTTAGCCTACACAGGAAAGCTTGGTGTTCCTGCCTCAAAGCTCCACTTAAGGAAAGTAGCAGCTGCCTGGCCATGTCTGTCAGTTCTTTTTCTGTGAGTGTATAAGTGAGAGAGAAGGAGGAAAAATTCCATTCACTTGCCCTCTTTAGAGAGCCTGCTGTGCAGTAAGTTTGAGCCTCAGAGTGAGACTCGAACTTAGCCTGACTGGTATGCAGGAAAGGGAAGGATGGTCTGTGTAAAGTGCCTAGCTTTATAGGTCTTTGTGTCAGAAACCCGCCCCTAACTCTACAGGACCCCAGTGCCAAACATCTCTGTATTCCCATGAGAAATTTCTCCTTGGACTTTAGTGCTGGTGAGAGCTTATTTACAGCGTATTTACCCAGAAAAATATTCCTAACGGTTACAGACAATTACTAAGCCATTGTAAATGCAACATATGATGAAGAGACCTTTCTTCCCAAACAAGGACTGCAGCAATTGGAAGCTGAGGGTTTTCCTAAGGGAGGATTCTTGGCACTCACTTCAACTTGATTATAGAAAATGACATTGTGATGCACTACGTGGGCTTCATTATGGTCATTCAGATCATAGTCCAGCTGGTTTTATGGAGATATAACTGGATGCAAATTGGATTTCTCTATAGGAGATTTAGATTATGCTGTATTTCCTGGGGTGATAGAATGAGTGGCAAATTGATAAAAATTATCCTATAGGGTCTACTAATAATAATTATGAGAAATATTTTTTAACAGGCGCATTTCATTGACTATAGGCAAATAAAGCCTTTATTTAAAACTTTAGGAACTGACCTTGCCTAATGGCACAATATGTTACGGTCTTCATCATTTCCCAAAGGACATTCAACCTCAGAGTAGAGAACTTAAGATTGTGAAAGGGGTGCTTGCTAGAGAGGTGACTCAGGTGCTCCACATTGGCTGCTCTTGCAGAGGGCCCAGTTCAACTAACAGCACCCATGGGACAGCTCTCAATCACCTGTGACTCCGGTTCCGAGGGACTGGACATCCCTTGGGCACCCCCCCCACCACACACACACAGAGACACAGACAAGCACACACACGTATACATGCTTTAAAAAAAATGAAAGGGGATTCTCTGAAGTGCAGTAGTGTACAGGAGGATGGTTAATTTTCAAAAGTTTTGGGGAAAGGGTAACTTTTCAAGCTCTTTCCCGTAAGACACACACGATAGCGTATGGATTGCAGCATGTCTAACATTGGAAAACACTCCCTACAGCCAACTAATAAGATGCTGGTTAAGTGGATTAGAGAAGTCTATGTAACCGTTACAAACGATGATGTAGGTTTGCAGTTGTCCATATGGAAATGTATTCCATAGGAGAATAGAGATATAAAGCTCCAAACCATAAGTAAAATGAGCGCTGAATGAGCCTGAAATTTCACATGATGTGTAGAAAAGGTGAGTAATGCAGCTTTCCTTTGGGTCAGAATACGAGCAAGCTATTTCAATCCATCTATTATCCTTTTAATTATTTGTTTGTTTTTCCAGACATGCTAGAGATCAAACAAATGCTAGCCAGGCATTCTCACCACTGAGCTAAGAGTGTTAGCTCTTACCTGATTTTCAAAAAACAATGCACACATATTATTTCACATCTAGAATCGACGATAGTAGTGACTTTTATTTTTAAAAATCTTTTTACTTCTGAAGGGTAAATGCAAGGATTGTGGTATAAAAGGTACTGGAAGACCCCCTATCCAACTTCTCCTCTGCTCCAACGTCCCTCCTCAGAAGAACTCTCTTCTGGATGGCTGACAGATGGCCACTTGTAATTAATAGGGAACTCGCTATTTCACAGGTTCACAGTAATTCTGATAGCATTTCATTTGGATGGAGAATTGTGTTAGCAACATTCCATCGAGGAAGGGAATCAAATTTGGAGAGCTACAGAATACTTTGGCATGCTCTGGGTATGATGATACCCCTGAATTATGACCGCATGCTCATAGCAAAGTGCTCTGTCTGAGATGAAGAGAATAATATGGCTCTTCATAAAGGGAGTGGGTGAGGGGCGACTGCAGAGAAAACCAACGTCAAAGGCCTTTTACTGGGATGGAGAGAGACTGGGATGGCCATGTTCATCTTTAAGTGGGACTGACTAGAAGTTTCCCTAGTGTTCCATGGGATCTCTCTCTCTCCCTCCCTTCCCCCTCCCTCCCTCTCTCCCTCCCTCCCTCCTCCTCCATCTTCCCTCCCCCCTCTGTATTGTGCATGCTCCTCCCTCCCCCCTCCTTCTCTCTCCCTCTCTCTCTCTCTCTCTCTCTCTCTCTCTCTCTCTCTCTCTCTCTCTCTCT
>NW_021620970.1:9397173-9408803 GCF_004785775.1 Grammomys surdaster
TCTCTCTCTCTCTCTCTCTCTCTCTCTCTCTCTCTCTCTCTCTCTCTGTGTGTGTGCATGTGTGCGTGCGTGCGTGCGTGCGTGCGTATTGTGTATGCTCACAGGAATGGGAACCTGTGTGAATGTGGAGAACAGAGATTGGTATTGGTCACCTTCCTCTATCACACCCTGACTGCTCTGGCGCTGCCCGCGGTACTGAGCGTAGGCCTGAGGAATTAAAGAAATACTCAGACTCGGGTCATCCGTTGTGAGAGAATGCCAATGCCTTTACTGAGCAGGTTCAATATATACACCAAGCCAGGGAAGGAAAAATACAAACTCAGGAAAAAACAGGAACTCAACTGGGGGCAATAGGATGTCAAGTGTAAATTCCCTTCCTGGGGCACCATGCCTTAGTCAGGATGTTTTGATCCTAGAGGAACTGCAGAATGTTACTTAATAGACAGGTGTACAGAAAGGCTCAGCCAGGGCATAGCAGCCCTTCAGGGTCCTACAACACCCACCTTATTTTTTTGAGACAGGATCTCTCACTGAGCCTGGAACTCACCCCTTGTTAGACTGGCAGCCAACATGCCTCATGGATCCTCCTGTCTCTGCCTCTCACCATTGGGCTTATAGGGCACATGTTATCAGGTCTGTCTTTTTACTTGGGTACTGGAGATCTTAACTTGGACCCCCACGCTTGAGCAGCAAGCAGGTTGCCCACTGAGCCATCTTCTTATTCTGCCTTGTGGCTCTTTTGTTATGTTTTGCCTGTTGCTTCCCATCCTAAAATGTTTTCATTCTCACAAATTAAATTTGAGATGAGGTTTTTTTGTTTTTTTTTTTAAATCTAGATTGATATGCAAAATGGATAAAGCACAATTATAAACAAAGAAAGTGGGGAATCGTCTTGAGCACATTGGTACAGGACCAGACTTCCTAGACATAGACAGCACAGGCAATAAACAATGGTCAATAAATGGGACCTCATGATACTGAAAAGCAGAGGACACTACCACACACAGAATGGAAAAAAAAACTTACAATTATACATCCCAGAGAGGCTTCATATCTAAAATGTATAAAGAGCTTTAAAAAAATAAAACTGGACATCAAGAAAACAAGTAACACAATTTTAAAATGGGGCACATATCTAAACAGAAAGTTCTCAAAAGATAAAACACACAAATGTCTGAGAAACATTTAAAGAAATGCTCAACAGCCTAGTCATCAGGGAAATGCAAGACTAAACCTACTTTGAGATTTCATTTATATATTTCAGAATGGTCAAGATCAATAAAACAAATGACAGCTCATGCTGGTGAAGATGAGGGGTAAGAGGAAAACCATCCTTTGCTAAAGGATATGAAGGCAAACTTGTACAGTCATGATGGAAATCAGTGCAGCAGCTCCTCAGGAATCTGGGAATTAGAGCTATCCTAGCATCCAGCTCTACAACTCTTCAGCATGTAGCCAAAGAGATCTCTACATCTTACAGTGAAACACTTGTCCATGTCCATTGCTGCTCTATTCATAATTGCCAGAGTTAGGAAGCAGCCTAGATGTACATCAACAGACGAACAGATAAGGAAAATGTGGTACATTTACCCAATGGAATATCATTCAGCTGTTAAAAAAGAAATCATGTACATCACAGGTAAGTTGATGTAACTAGGAAAAAAAAATCATCCTGAGTGAGGTAACCCAGACCCCAAAAGACAAATGTGGTATGTATTCTCTTATATGTGTCAGTTTTTAAGACCTCAATAGACATTCTGCTATTCATACAACCAGAGGTTAGACATAAAGTAAAGAACTGTGGGGAAGAGAGGATCTCTTAAGGAAGGGGAAATAGAGTTTACTGTTATAGAGAGGTGGAAGAGAGGCCAGGATGGGAGGAGTACATGCAGAAGGTAGGGAAGGGGGGTAAGGGAGGGAATACAAGGAAGGGTGGTTAACACCAAGGACCATTTGAGGGACCATATGGAAACTTACTACAGTAGAAGCTTCTTAAAGTATATATATATATATATATATATATATATATATATATATATATATATGAAAAAGCTCTAAGTGGAGACACCAAATAATGGGGGTGTGTATGACAACACCCCAACTAGACATGTCTTGGCACCAAATATAACTTCCCATGCCAGGAGTGGGTTAAATCTAATTAAACTGTTAGCCACAGGGGGCCCATGGAAATCTCCAAACAACTCTCTACAACCTGATGATAAGGTCCTATTACTGAAGATAACACTCACATATTTCACTGAACATGGAGAAGTCAATATGGTGCCTAACCAGAGCCACACTCCTACTGACAGTGTTCTTGGTACCGGAAGGCACTCTACATGTTACCTGAGGAGAAAGGTAAACACCAACCCAGCTACAAACCCTTCAATCCACAGTGGTGACCTGCCTGCCTGACACACTAATACATTAGAGGCACAAAAATTGTGGGAGTAACCAATCACTATCTGATCAGTTGTAAGGTCCACTCTGTGAGGTGGAACCCATGCCTGATCCTGCTCTGGTGGTCAAGGATCTGACACTAGATAGGCCAAAGGTCTAAGGAATAACCAAATCCTATTGTTCAGCCAAAGGAATATAACAATTAAATGCCTTCTAATATCATTCAGCTACACCCATGGATCAGTGTCTTGCTCAGAGAAACTCCCTCTGGAAGTAGATGTGAGCTTATAGAGACCTTCAACTGGACAATGTGCAGAGACTGTGGGACTTCAGAATATGCAGCATTAAATGGGATGTCTTCATTGAATCTCCCCACAGGGCAAAGAGAACTCTGCAGAGAATGAAACAGAAGACATCAAAGAAACAGTGTCTTCCAGACAAAACAGGACTGACACACATATGAATGCACAGAGACTGAGGTAGCAAGAGCAGGGCCTGAGCAGGTTCAAGCCACACAGGGTCCCAGTACTGAGTGGGGAAGTGAACAGGCGCCCCCGTCCTTAACCAGGAAACTGTCTCCAACTGATTTCCAGCGTGCAAAGGAAAAACAGTAGTTTTCTCCAATGGACTCTCACTGGGGATACAAACCACGTTTGAGAGCAGGCCCCGTGTCCAGCGGTAGATAGCCAACACAAAATGAACTCGACAGTATTTTTGGTAATCTCTTTTTGTCTCATATTGCTTTGTCTGAGTATTTTGTTTACCTTACAAGTCTTTGCTTATATATTATATATTATAGTTTCTTATTTTGTGTTTCTATAGGTTGTATACGTATGTGTACTGTGTGTGTATGTGTGTTTGTGTGCATGCATGCATGTCTGCATGTGTATGTGCCTCTCTTTTTTTGTCTTTAAAAAAATTCTGGTTTTTTTTTGTTTTGCTTTTTTGTTTTGTTTTGTTTTGTTTTAACATGTCTGTTTGTTTTCTAAAGAGAGAGAAGGAAGGCATGGAGTTGGATGGGTGGGGAAGTGGGGAGGATCTTAAAGGAGATGAAGGAGGGAAAACTGTGGTCAGAATATATTGTTATGAAGAAATATTTTCAGAATAAAAAGAAAATAATTTGTTTGCCAAGGATGACCAATAAGTGTGATGTACCAGGCACCTGGTATCAGTATTAACCCCCAAAGAGACAGCTCTGGCCTGTTACTGGGTAGAAACATGGGAGAGAGTCTGCCTGACTAAGAAGTGAGCAGGCAGAGGCCCCAGCTGACATCCTGCTGCGTGAGACTAGTCTCCCATTGTTTCCCAGTTCCTTCTTCTTATATCAAAATCTGTTTCTGTATCTCACCAGTCCATCAGCCCTGTAACCCAGAGTTAGTTTAATCCCTGTTCCAAATGAAAGATAAAAGCAGCATGCTACCCTTGAAATATTAAGCCACAGTAATTTTCATTCCCCGTAAGTGGTGGTGCCCTATGACCCCTCTCTCTGTGAATCAATGGGTTCTACCACTCCAGGGGAAGGCTGAATACTTAACTAGAACAAAGCCATTACTCGGCTTAGAGTGTCAAACTAAATTTCTTAAGTTCACAGCAAGATAATTCCAGGCTTTGTTAAGAGAGAAAGGGTTTTGCCTAAATCCAAAAAGTTTTCGTTTTCAACATCTTCGAAGCCATGCCAGGGGTTCAGGGCGCAGTTTACTGCAAGGCTAAGGTCTTCAAATGGCTCGTGTGAATCTCTGAAAGTCCACGAGGACTTTCTGAGAGTTACAGGCTCTCTGGTGGTGTGAAGGAAGGAGGTTTTAAGATTGTCAACTTTATATATTCTTTCTTAAAATTATCTGCCTCTGGGATTTGCTGTAATTTACTGGCTTCCCTCTCTCATCTTGTCTCCCTTTTCCAGCAGTTCCTATTCTGATTTTATATCTACCTCCCACCACCTAAATTCCTGTATGTGGCCCCAGGAGACAAACCGTCCAGGGCACTAAATGACTAGCTGAATGAAGAACTGCACAGCCTGGGAGGAGTGCCAGGCAGGCTCTGGGAGGACAGCAAGGGCAGATCCATTGACCTCTGTTTCTATACATGAGAATTCACATGCAAGATGGCTGCCATGAAGACTTACATGGAACATTTCAGCGGGAAAATTACATCAAGGCTTCTGCTAACAGAAGGCATGGCTGGCTGGTTAGATGGCTGGTTGGATAACAAGCTCTGACTCTGTGGGTAACGCTCAATGGGAAAACATTCCACTGAAGAAAAACAATGAATCAGGAAATTTCAGGTTCTCAGGTTTCAACAGAAGAGAATTTAGTTCACACACACAATGGGAAATGTACTACAGGCTCTATCTTTTGCAGTAACTGAACCTATGACAAAAGAAGTGTAGATGCTGATTTGACGAATGTGGAATTTTCCCAGAATTCTTTAAAGAATTTAAAGGAAGACTAGGTCTGCTTAAAGGCAGAACAGAGAGGCAGGATAAGAGCTGTACTGTGTTGGTTGTTTTTTTGTTAGCTTGACACAAGAGGGAACCTCAACTGAGAAAATGCCTTCATCAGACTGGCCTCTAGGTAAGCCTGTGGGACATTTTCTTGATTAATGATTGATGTGGGAGGGCCCCGCCCACTGTGAGCTATGCCAGCCCAAGAAGGTAGGCCTGGGTAGCATAAGAAAGCCAGCTGTGCAACTATGGAGAGCAAGCCAGTGAATAGAGTTCATTCATGGTTCCTGGCTCTTCTGCTTGGGTTTCTGTTCTGACTTCTCTTGTGATGGACTGTGATCAGGATATGTAAGCCAAATAAACCTGGGCCTTCTCAATTTGCTTTCGTCAAGGTATTTATCACAATGACAAGGAGCTAAGCCATGAAGCTGAAGTATGAAAGGTAGACAGGTAAAGAGAGTTTAGATGCAAAACTCTCTACTGCCCTCACCACAGGGAACTAAACAGTCAAGAAGCCAACCAGCAGTGGGAAGAGTCAGCAATGAATAGGTCCATTTGGAGGAATCCAGAGCATAGAAAATTGTTTCTTGACTGCTAGAAAAATTGCCAGCTAAGCCCACCCCTATAGCGTGGAATCACCACAGGGCAGAAGAGACTGAAGAAACTGAAGTCAAATGTCAGGCAGAAAAAGTGCTGAGAGACCACCCAGGCCTGACTCCACACAGCTGACCTGGGACCTGGAAGAACTTCCCAAGGTCCCAGAAAACGTGCTGAGTGACAAAAAGGAAACAGAGAGTTAGAAATGGTGGCTGTTTAGAGGGAAAGGCAGCCAGACTCTAGGCTCCTTATCCTCTGACTCTGCAGGAAAACAACCCCAGGCATGGAAGATTCCTTAAAGGATAGTTTTAAACCAGAAGAGACTTCGTAGTGTAGAGTGGTTTCAATTGTTTTGGATTAAACTTGAAATTTCATATGACAAACATAACTTAAAGAAAAACAAGTTTTATTTTGGTTAAATGTTCCTTCCTATCATCTCAGGGAGGGCATGACAGAACAGAAGAGCTAACGTCATGGAGAGAGAGAGAGAGAGAGAGAGAGAGAGAGTTCTATTGCTATGAAGAGACATTGTAACCGTAGCAGCTCTTGGCAACTCTTATAAAAGAAAGCGTTTAAGCATTTAGTTGGGGCTTGCTTACAGTTTCAGAGGTTTAGTCCAGTATCATGGAGGGAGTATGGCAGCACTCAAGTGGATATGGTTCTGGAGAAGTAGCTGAGTGTTCTACATCTGTACAACATCTGTGTACATCTGTAGCTGTACATTTGTATCTGTAGTCAGTCAGCAGGAAGAGAGAGAGAGAGAGAGAAAGAGAGAGAGAGAGAGAGAGAGAGAGAGAGAGAGAGAGAGAGAAGACAGAGAGAGAGAAACCTTACCTTCTGATCTTCTCAAGTAGTGCTTGTAGCCATATGATAATGAAAAACTGAATTCAGACCAACTTTAAAACTCCTCATAACCTATCACTGTCTCAACACTTTAAAAGTTCAAAGTCTCTTCTGAGGCCCAAAGCAATCTTTTAATTGTAATCTCTGTAAACTCAAAATTAAATAGTGATCACATACTTCCAACATACAATGGCACAGAATATATTCCAAAATGGAGGAAAGGGAACATAATGAGGAAATACTGGACCAAAACAAGACCAAAAACAAAACAAAACAACAAACAGCTGATAAAACTCCAAACTCTGCACTTCCATGTCTGATGTCAAAATGTTCTTCAGATTTCCAACTCCTTTCAGGTTTGTTGACTGCTACACATTTCTCAATTTTGGGCTGGTTCCACACTCCGTTAGCAGCTCTTCTTGGCAGGTATCCCATGGTTCTGGCATCTCCAACATCTTGGGGTCTCCAAGGCAATCCAGGCATCTCCAGAGCTTCTTTCAGTGACCTCTCTGCCATGCAGGGACACTCCTGACACATGACTGGCCTCAGAAGCTTTCCTTAGGTCACTACTTGCTTTATCCTCCATTTAGCATCAGGCTTCCTCTTTTAAAAACATTTTATCTCGCCGGGCAGTGGTGGCGCACGCCTTTAATCCCAGCACTTGGGAGGCAGAGGCAGGCGGATTTCTGAGTTCGAGGCCAGCCAGGGCTATACAGAGAAACCCTGTCTGGAAAAATTAAAAAACAAAAACAAAAACAAACAAACAAACAAAAAGCGTTTTATCTCCTTGAGTACAGGACTTCACTTCTTTATACATCTGGTGCTTCTTCTCTCCTCAGACTGTACATTTTGTATTTTTCCTTGCTTGGTTTGCGCTGTATCATTCATTACAGATCTGCATAAGAGTGACCACTAATAATCACACAACAGAATCAATACAAGGCTGTCTTGAAATCTCCTTTGCCAATTGAATTAATTCAAAACGCTTTAATTTAGCCACAGGTAGATTTTTTTTTTCTGGACAAAGGCAAAAGGCAACCACATCCTTTGCCAAAATATCACAAGAATGGTCTCTAGGCCACTGACTAATATTCTTCTCCTCTGACACTTCTTGAGCTAGGCTCCTACATTCAGCATTACCTCAGCACCACAGTCTGTCTGCCATGTTCCTTCTAGGAGGGCCCATTAAACCCCACTCAAAGCATCCAACCATTTTTCTAGGACAAAGTCCCAAAGTCTTCCATATTTCCCTAACAAACAGCCTGGTCAAGCTTGTCACGGCAGGTCCCCAGTCCTTGGCACCAACTTCTGTCTTAACCAGTCTTCTCTTGCTATGAAGAAACACCACAGCTGAGGCAACTTTTGTAAAAGGAAGCATTTAATTGGGTGCTTGCTTATAGTTTCAGAGGTTTAAAACGTCTACTATCGTCATGGTGGGAGTATGACAACGTGCAAGCAGAGGCTGGAACAGCAGCTGAGAGTTACGTCCTGATCCATCAGCAGAGAGAGAGAGACAGAGACAGAGAGACAGAGACAGACACAGACAGAGAGAAAGACAGAGAGAGACAGACACACAGAGAGAGACAGAGACTGAAACAGAGAGAGAGACAGAGACACAGAAAGAGAGAGAGAGAGAGATACTGGCCTAGCATGGGTTTTTAAAACCTCAAGACCCAAGTTCGAGGCCAGCCTGGTCTACAGAGTGAGTTCCAGGACAGCCAGGGCTATATAGAAAAACCCTGTCTCAAAAAAACCAAAAAATCCAAAAAAAAAAACCAAAAAAACAAAAAACAAAAAAAAAAAATTGTCATTGATCTTAAAGCCTGGCAGTGGTGGTGCACACCTTTAGTCCCAGCACTTGGGAGGCAGAGGCAGGTAGATTTCTGAGTTTGAGGCCAGCCTGATCTACAGAGTGAGTTCCAGGACAGCCAGGCTACACAGAGAAACCCTGTCTCAAAAAACCTCCCTGGTCACTAAGCACTCAAAAATATGAGCTTATAGAAGCCATTCTTACCCAAAATACCCCACAGCCTACAGCATGGGTTCAGCATGGGTCTTCCCAATCAGTCTTCTCTTGCATCCCTGAGGACATGGATGTCTGGGAGATGTGCTTTGTTAATGTCCTAGGTACTTCAGCCCAGTCAGATTAGCGATCAGGATGAATGATTACAAGTAGCAAAGCAAACTGAGGAAACATTGGTGCCAGAATTCATGAAAAGCTTGCAGAGAAGGCTTTCCCAGTAGGAAGGTCTACATTCTGGGGAGGTTCTCTATCTGTGCTGCACGGTACTGTGGGATACTGTGGCCTTCAGTGAGTGAGCCTTGACATATACCTGGGATGGCTGGGAAACTTAATTTTTTTTCTTTTTTTTTCTTTTTTTTGGGGGGGGGAACTTAATTTTAATTTGTGTTTTATTTCAATTAATTTTAGCTGAAATTTTAAGTAACCACATGTAGCTCATAGCTACTATACTACAGTATTGCCCAAAATAAAATCTTTCATTTTTTTTCATCACAATGATCAGAAAATCAGCTCAGAATGATTATTTTAGTTTACAACCAATGTTTTCCTCAATGGCTCTCCTCCTAGTTCTTGAGGAGCCAGGCTTGTATATTTTGCCAATACTGTCATTCTCTGGAAAATCAAGTGTTTTCCTCTGTAGACTGAAGCTTGATTCTTAACAATATCAAGACATGTTTATATTGTTTATTTACTTAATTTTAAGTTTGCTTTTAATATGCTTTTGATTTTCAAAACTAGATTTAGTTGAGTACTGACTTTCCCAGTGTTAATACCTTTGACTTCTAAGAATGATTTTCCCCAGCTCTCTCCTTCTTTAATGATATCTTATCTTTAACATTACTGCATTAATAACCTATTTCTGTGTAACAAATTATCTCAAAATTTAGTGACTTAGACATCTGCATTTTTGGAGGTCCTGAGTTCAATTCCCAGCAACCACATGATGTCTCACAACCACCTGTAATAGGATCTGATATTCTCTCCTAGTGTGTTTGAAGTACAGTGTACTCATATACATAAAATATATAAATTTTAAAAAAGAAGAAGGAGGAGGAGGAGGGAGGAGGAAGAAGAGGGGGAGGAGAAGGGGGGAGGAGAGGGGGGGAGGAGGAGAAAGAGGAGGGGGAAAAGAAGAAGAAGGAGGAGGAGGAGAAGGAAGAAGAGGCAGAAGAGGAGAAGGAGGAGAAGGAGGAGGAGGAGGAGGAAGAGGAGGAGGAGGAGAGGAAGAGGAAGAGGAAGAGGAAGAAATCTGCATTTTTTTCTCCTCCACAGTTTCTGGGGCTCAGTGTACAGCTTTGCCAGAAATCTGCTACCTCGGGGTCTCCCAGAAGACTGCCACCAATGAGCTAGGATCCTCGTCACATAAGCTGGACCAGGGGAATGGTGCTCTCAACTCCCTCCTCACATTGCTGTTGTCAGTTGCTGCTGCTGTGCTTATTGTTTGTGACAGGGTTTCACGCAGCCGAGGTTGGCCTTGAAAAGGATTCTGCAGCCTCCTCCTCCTAAATGCTAGGATTATAGATATGCATCACCATACCCAGGAAGCCACTGGCAGTGGGGAGGAGGCTTGTCTCTCAATATTAGAGCCAACTCTGTAACTAACTGTATAAGTCTTCTTTTATCTTCGTTCTTTAATCAAAGAAATGCAGACAGGTGCCTAAGCAACGGCATAAGGAAGGAGAGGAGTGCTATTCTGTACTAGATTCTTACTACCTTTTCCTTTATGGGCAATGCCACCAGAACCATGATGACAACAGCAGACTCTGGATATTTTGCTATCTGGCTTTATTCCTTCTCCTTATTTACCTCCAGAGTGAAAAAAACAAGTTCTGGCTTGCTAATGAGCCAAGTTTGACTCTTAAGTCTGACCAAGGACTTCAGGTTTTATTATTATTATTATTATTATTATTATTATTATATCTATTGAAATTTTTTTAAGATTCATTTATTTTATGTGAGTACACTATAGCTGTCTTTAGACACACCAGAAGAGGGCATCGGATCCCATTACAGATGGTTTTGAGCCACCATGTGTTTGCTGGGAATTGAACTCAGGACCTCTGGAAGAACAGTCAGTGCTCTTAACCACTGAGCCATCTCTCCAGCCCTATCTATTGATTTCTTGACCAAGCCAGCTCAGTCAGTCAACAGGGTGTCAAGGGAGGGGGTGAAGATTGAAGAATAAAAAGACAATTAGGCAACATTATAACATGACTCTAGCCAGTGCTAAGGCTGAAACAGGTTTATTTTCTTCCAGTTTGCTTTTATAGCATTCTAGGTACATGCAAAGAATATGGTCAGTCCTGAGGTATAAACAGATTAGTTAAAGAACAAACAAAGCATAAACAAAGGCCCCATGATTACTGTATTCAAGGTCTTAATAAGACCTATCAAGATACTAAGAACACATTCCTCAGTTGTGTTCATCTTGAGCCTACTTCTGTGTCCTAGCCTAATGTCAAATTCTTGCCTGAGCCTACTTCTCTGTCTTAGTCCAATGTCAAATTCCTGCCAAATTCCTAGAATCGACCCCAAATGTCTCTACAACTTCTAAATAAGATAAATTTACTTATCTGCTGCTAAGAAAAGGTAAATTTGACCTAACCTAGCAGGGGAGATACCATGATCATGAAGGTGATTTTCCCAGGAAAGGCTTATCCATTGCACTCCGGATGTGCTGACCCCTATGATTTCCCCAAATGCGGGAAACTTGACTGACAGATTGAATAAAGAGTTCTGATTTGCAGTATTTGGATATTTCTAGGGTGTAAATACTTTAACTTGGCTGGCTGAATCAGCACTGAAAAGGGATACACAAATCTTCTCTTGCAAGCTAATGCTTCCCTATCTGAGAACAGCATGGAGATCTACCCCCTTTGTTATCTCAGCTCCCAACTCCAGAAGCATGTCAATTTTACTCTGAAGTACTTCAGAACACTAAAGGCAAGGGGTGCCACTGACCTGTGAACTACAGCAGTGGCTTAACCTTCAGCAGACTTGGCATTCCTCCAGTAGCCACACTCCTCTTGCTTCAAGACAGTGGTAAACTTGCCTGTACCTTTCAGATACTGGGGTTGGGGGGTGGGGTATTTTAAGAACTATCATCAACACCTGGGTTTGAACACCCAAAGATTATCGTTCAATCTCAGAGCTTGGGAATACTTGAAAGCAGATGACTTTTAATGGGCAACTGTGGTAGTTTGAATAAGAGAGACCTCCATAGGCTCTTGTATTTGAGTCCTTGGTCATTAGGGAGCGGCACTACTTGACAGGGATTAGGAGGTGTGGCCTTGTTGAGGTAGGTGTGGCCTTGTTGAGGTAGGTGTG